>NC_084627.1:46368286-46525786 GCF_033978795.1 Nerophis ophidion | reverse complement strand
GCTGATGAATTGTTTTTCCTTTTTTTGTGTGCCTTTGTGCCAGTCTTAGTTTTTATGTTTTCAATTCCTAGCTTTTGTGCTAGCGCCCTTGGTTTATTTTGTCTGTTAGCTCCAGTATTTTTGTTCGTAGCCTGCTTTTGTTAAGTTTAATAAATCATTTAAATTTACTATTGCTGTGTTCTTATCGACGCATCCACGGAGGGACAAACCCGGCATTACAAGGCCAATCAGTCATTACAGGTATTCTGACATGGACTTGTTTCTTCAGCATTGTCCACACGTTTAAGTCAGTACCTTTGGGAAGACCATTCTAAAACATTCATTCTAGCTTATGCATTGTAGCCATTCCTTTACCACTTTTGACGTGTGTTTGGGGTCATTGTCCTGTTGGAACACCCAACTGCGCCCAAGACCCAACCTCCGGGCTGCTAATTTTAGCTTGTCCTGAAGAATTTGAAGGTGAATCTCATTTTTCATTGTCCTATATACTCTCTGTAAAGCACCAGTTCCATCAAACGGCAAAACGGGCCCAGAGCATAATACTACCACCACCATGCTAGACGGTAGTTATGGTGTTCCTGGGATTAAAGGCCTTACCTTTTCTCCTCCAAACATATTGCTGGGTATTGTGGCCAAAAAGCTCAATTTTTATATCAACTGACCATAGAAATTTCCTCCAGAAGGTCTAATCTTTGTCCATGTGATGTCAAAAATTGAGGTGATGATTTATGAACCAAACTTCACGAATGTTTTTGTGGATCGCAAAAATATACTAGCTGTAGAAATGATTGTAATCTCAAGACAGCCATGACATTATGTTCTTTACAAGTGTATGCAAACTTTTGATCGTGACTGTACATACATACATACATACATACATAAATACATACATACATACATACATACATACATACATACATACATACATACATACAGTAGATAGAGAAGGGTTTACAAGATAGTTGTACTAATATATGTTCGCTAATATTGCATTTGCTTTGTCGCCATCTTTCTTTAATCCTATTGCTTGTCTGACTTTTTACCAGAATTTAGTACCGTATTAAGATAACTGCTTCTGATTCCAAATAAAGTACTAAAGCCTGCAATTTTCCCTAGAAAATGTTGTAGTTTGTACACATTTCAGAACATTTTAACAGTAATCAATAAGAAATGACCAATTAACACTTTTTTTTAATTTTTCAAAGATAAAAATTGACATTTACAATTTAAATACTCAGCACAGTCAACGTGGTCGGGTAGTTGCAGATTTTGCCATCAAAGCAATGTTTTTTTTCATGGACGCCCCTGCTTATCTCAGCAAGACAATGCCAAGCCACATTCTTCACAGCCTGGCTTTGTAGTAAAAGAGTGCGGGTACTAGACTGGCCTACCTGTAGTCCAGACCTGTCTCCAATGAAAAATGTGTGGTCCATTTTGAAGCCTAAAATACCACAATGGAGACTTTGGACTGTTGAACAACTTAAACTGTACATCGGGCAAAAATGGGAAATAATTCCACCTAAAAAGCTTCAAAAATGTATATCCTCAGTTCCCAAACCTTTAATGAGTGTTATTTAAAGGAAAGGCCATGTAACACAGCAGTTGGATTTTAGGAAGGAGTGTAAACACAATAACGACATCTGGTTTCGACATTAAAGTCATGTTTACCTGCGCCATGCCTGCCATCTCTGCTGCATCTTGGGGTTCAAAACCGACAGAACCTAACAAAAAAACTGTTTTAGTAAAACATAAACTACTACTACTATATGTAAGATTTTGTTCACCATTTAAATATGTAATGTATAATAAAAATGTCATCTTAAATATTCACGTAAAACTAATATAGCCAAGAAAGTTCAATAATAAGGTTTCTTGAATCTAATTAAAAATGTCTAAGAGTATGACTGCACCCTCTTTAAAAAAATCGATTAAAAAAATATAGTAATAGTTTACGTTGAAATTACACAACATTTTACCAACATTTTGGAACAAGGAGCAGGTAATATAAAAAAAGTAAAAAAAAAAATACAAGACATGTATCCGTGGCAACATAAGAGAAAGTTAAAGAACAAGTTGTACGTTCGCATCTTTTTGCACACAACTGTGGTGCGTTCAAGGACACGCAACTAAAGTTGGAAACAGCAGAATCACCAGTTTTTTAAAGGCATTAGATAGATGAATAATAATACTAATCCTATTAATAATGATGTAATATTATGTTTTGTAATATCCTACTGTGAAAAGGCACAGCCGACGGAGCGACAGGACACGCTGGAGCCCGGCCCAAGATGGCGGCAAGGAGGTGGAGAATACAAGCGAGGGACGAGGCGGGGCGTACCGGGAGCGACGCCGCAAGCGAGATCAGGTGCGTGGATCGCACACCAGGACACAATTAATGTATCTCTTAACAATGTATAAAGGGGCAGAAGGAGGAGAAAACGAGGCAGAAGGAGGTGGAGAACACGCAGTGCCTAAAGGGCAAGAACGACGAAAACCCGACCGCGATTCGGAGGAGCAAGCAGCGGGAGCGGCGACGGCGCCAAAATACTTTCTTTATTGCAACATAAACAAGAGTCAAACCTGCAAAAGCAATGTCCTTCCTTGGTGGTCAGTGGAACCCGCACAACGACAGTGAGGTACTGTCACACCCACTTTACAATCTGAAGTAAAAGAAAACATTTATGTGGAGAGGCAGAGCTAACGGGCCGACGGTGGGGCAGAGCATGGTGCGGCCCTGCTCAAGATGGAGGCAAGGAGGCGGGGGATGCGGCGGGGCGGAGAGCCGGGGCGTGTCGCTCACACACCGGGAAATTATTAAAATTTCTCCTGACAATGTATAAAAGACGAGAAGGAGGAGAGAACAGGAGAAGGAGTTGGAGAGTCCGCGGCACATGCAGCGCAAAAGCGACAGGGAAAGGATGGCGACGACGAAAGCGACCAAAGAGGAGCTGAAAAGCGACCTGGCATAAGACTTGTTTTATTGAAAAATAAACAAGAGTCAAACCTGCTCGATCGAGATGTCCTTCCTTGGCGGTCATTGGAACCCGCACTACAGGAAGAGTCTGTCACAATTTATTTTCATATTTTAGTGAAGGATGACATTATTTGAATTCATATTCCGGCCACTTTATGTTAAATTTGTTGGGGTATTTTCTTAAAAAAAACAAACAAAAAATCCCAACAAAGTTGTTTATGTTTGCGTTTTTCATGTTGGTCGAGTAATTATGTTGTATAAATTACAACTGTAAAGCTATTTGTTATTTATTATTACTGTATATAATACTGTATATCCTGTAAGTTAGCAGGCTTTGTTCCTTTGCTAAATACGATCGCCATAGAAACATCTGACTCGCTGAACTGGTGGTTCAAGTGATGTTCAACAGAACATCACTTTTCTATTCTCGGAAAGGACACGGCTTAATTTATATAATCCGTGTAGGTCAGTCACATCAAATATGAGTCAGGTTTGACTGCAGTTGTTCATGTATGTCGGGTTGCTTTCAGGCTTTTGAATGGACTCAGTGACCTTCACCTTTTTTAAAGGTTCATCTTCAAAAAGCTCTCAGCGATTCGACAGAGATCTAATTGAATGTAAAGAGACACTTTTATTTCTAGGTGATCTAGTGTCTAATGATGACAGTTATTTTTTTTTTTTTTGGAAGGGGGGATGCTGGTTGACTTTCAATTTTGGAATATTGATTTTCCACATGAAGAGTCAATGATCAGATTATTGCCATCATTTTAAGCAACATTTTGTTGTAATTAGGGTGTCCCGATCCCCATTATGGGATCACATTGGTGTGGATATTTAACTTATCTGCACTGCTGCTCCGTCCCGGTGTTTACATGCTAAAGATTGTACTTACATGTAAGGTTCCTTCAAAAAAAAAGGGTGCATGCTAAGGAAAATAACCACAAAACCCCAAAACGGTGAAGTTGGCACCTTGTTTAAATCATAAATAAAAACAGAATACAAGGATTTGCATATCCTTGTCAACCTATATTCAATTCAATATACTGCAAAGACATTATATTTAACGTTCAAAATAGAAAATGTTATTTTTTGCAAATATAAGCTCATTTTGAATTCAACATTTTAAAAAAAAAGCTTGCACAAGTGGCAAAACATTTGAGAAATGCTCATCAAACACTTTTACGGAACATGGCACAGGTGCACGGGCTAATGGGTAATGGGTGGGTGCCATGATTGGGTATAAAAGCAGCTTTTATGAGATGCTCAGTCATTCGCAAACAAGGACGGGGCGAGGGTCACCACTTTGTCAACAAATGCGTGAGCAGATTGTCGAACCGTTTAAGAACATTTTTCAACCAAAAAATGTTGGTTCAGCTTCCTGTTTGTCTCCCTGTGTGCTGTTGGCACCTCATTCGCGGCTGATTGGCACATGGCCACACCTGTTGTCAATCAGCCCGCTCTGATTTGTACCCACTTTGTCTTCCAGTCAGTGCTGGATCATTGTATTGTCGTGGCCTCTTTGCTACCTGTCGTGTCTGGCATCATTTCAGCTATTACCTGTCGTGCTACATCTTGTCCTGGTCATCGTAGCGGTAAGCTGTTTTTGTTAGCCATTAGCTATTTCCAGTTTTTCTGTTTGTTATCCTCTAGCTTCCATGCTAAAGTTCCTTTTTGTTTTTCTAGCTTCCAGTGCTAGCTCTCTTAGTTTCTTATTCCGCCCACGTGCGCGCTTTTTGGTTTTGTCTTAGTATTTATATTAAAATCATGTTTGCTCACTCCATGCCTGCCTCCATCTCTCCATCTTGGGGTTTGACACCAAATAACCCTGACACTTAGATGAGCTCGGGCTCAGCAAAGCGTTTCTGGGTGTTGTTGATAAATGGCTTTGGCTATTGCAAGAAGTTTAGGGATTTCACCATCTACGGTCCGTAATGTCATCAAAAGGTTTAGAGAATCTGGAGAAATCACTGCAGGTGAGCAACATTGGCCATGTCCTTGGATCCCTCAGGCGGCACTGCATTCAAAAACAAAATCTGTGTGTACAGGATATCCCCACATGGGCTCAGGAACACTAGAAAAAACCATTATCGGTAACTACAGTTTGTCGCTACATCTGCAAGTTAAAACTCTACTATGCAAAGCCAAAGCCATTTATTAACAACACCCAGAAACGCTTTGCTGAGCCCGAGCTCATCTAACTGTCAGGGTTATTTGGTGTCGAACCCCAAGATGCAGGGATGGAGGCAGGCATGCAGTGAGCAAACATGATTTTAATATAAATACTAAGACAAAACCAAAAAGCGCGCACGTGGGCGGAATAACAAACTAAGAGAGCTAGCACTGGAAGCTAGAAAAACAAAAAGGAACTTTAGCATGGAAGCTAGAAGATAACCAACAGAAAAAAATGGAAATAGCTAATGGCTAACAAAAATAGCTTACCGCTACGACGACCAGGACAAGATGTAGCACGACAGGTAATAGCTGAAATGATGCCAGACACGACAGGTAGCGAAGACACAAGAGTGACATGAGGCAACGGCGATACAATGAGCCAGCACTGACTGGAAGACAAAGTGGGTACAAATAAGAGCGGGCTGATTGACAACGGGTGTGGCCAGGTGCCAATCAGCCGCAGATGAGGTGACAACAGCACACCGGGAGACAAACAGGAAGCTGAACCAAAATAAGAGCACTTGACAGGAACTAAAGACAGGAGGAAACAAAGACAAATGCAGAGGAAAAAACTAAAACATGGACAAACTGTCAGGGGGTAGCCTGACACTAAGATGGACTGATTCAAAGTGGAAAAGTCTGACGAGTCCACATTTGAATTTATTTTTGGAAACTGTGTATGTCGTGTCCTCCGTAACAAAGAAGAAAAGAACCATCCGGATTGTTATAGGCGCAAAGTTGAAAAGCCAGCATCTTTGAATGTAACTTAGATATTGGGTTTCACTACGTAAAGCGCTTTGAGTCACTAGAGAAAAAGCGCTATATAAATACAATTCACAATTCACAATCTGTGATGGTATGGGGGTGTATTAGTGCCCAAGGCATGGGTAACTTACACATCTGTGAAGGCACCATTAATGCTGAGAGGGGCGTCTATTTAATGGACGCCCCTGCTTATTTCAGCAAGACAATGCCAGAGTGTACTAGACTGGCCTGCCTGTAGTCCAAACCTGTCTCCAATGAAAAATGAGTGAAGCTTAAAATACCACAATGGAGACTACGGACTGTTGAACAACTTAAGCTGTACATCAAGCAAAAATGGGAAATAATTCGACCTGAAAAGCTTCAAAAATGTGTTTCCTCAGTTCCCAAATGTTTAGGAATGTTCTTTGAAGGAAAGGCCATGTAACACAGCAGTTGCATTTTAGGAAGGACATCTGGTTTTGACATTAAAGTCATGTTTACCTGCGCCCTGCCTGCCATCTCTGCATCTTGGGGTTCAAAACCAACAGAACCTAACACAAAAAAAACAGTATTAGTAAAACATAAAGACAATGAAACATACTTTCAATTTGATGATGAGTGGAATATCAAAATAAAATACTTTGTTTGGTTGATGTATGAAAGTAAGCATTCCAAATATGTTCGTATTTAATAAATATATGCAAGTATAACACTGTTTAATCCATTGTATAATTAAAAAACTAAATTTGCATAGAAAGTGTGCTGAAAGCCTAATTAGTCACGCACATTTTTTTAAGTGCATTATAGGAGGAATTATTTACCTTTTTGACCCCTGGGCAAATGTCTTACAATTACTGAGAGAGGGGCCCTCTCAAATATTAACACTGAATTAGTAATCCTATTCTTGATTTTAATCATGTTCAATAATTATATCTAACTAGTTTAAAACCTTGTCAAAATATATGAAAACATATTTTAATGACCAAGAGTGTTAGTTATTCAACAAATACGCCTGAGGCTTCGGTCTGGGTGATTAGAAATATAAGTACCAAGCAAATATTGTGCATAAGAAAGGACTCAAAGGAAGCAAAATATATTTACATGCAATTATTTGGTGTGTGCTTGAATTAATCACCGTATTTTTCGGACCATAGGGCGCACCGGATTTTAAGGCACAGTGCCGAAGAAACTGTTTTAATGACATTCAGACTTTACTTAAATCAATAACGGAGCAGCATCAATTATGTAAACCCACTACTCTGGTAGTTTTTAGAGCTTCCATGGCGAGTTTACTGACAGGTATAAGGTAGAACTTTACGCTACTTTATATTTAAAAAAAAAAAAGTTGAGGATGAATGCCCCATAACATGAAGAAAGAGAAAAAGAAGAAGACTAAACTATAAAGGCGGATGTGCGGAAAATTTTCAGAATGTATGCAGATCCCACATACACATCAGCAGGTACCAGAAGAAAATAAAAGTTGTTTTTGCGTAATATTGTGAAACAAAATGTCATACATTTTTGTCTGATAATAATAATACTTGTATGTTGAAGCAGAGTACGTCAGAATATGCTAGCTGTAATGCTACGACAATCCATCAAGTGGAGCGACTTTAGAGTCCATCAAAGTCGTACCAAAACATTTTACCAGATTTTTGTGTAAGGTTCTATTTTCTCAATGGAACATGTAAAGTTTTGTTTATATTACAAAATGGCAAAAGCAGAGGATGAATGCCTCATAACAACAATAAACACAAAAAGAAGAAACAAATGGGTTACGGAATGGACTACAAAGGCGGACGCGCCCAAAATTTCTGGACGTTTGCAGATCCCAAATACACATGAGCAGATACAAGAAGAAAATAAAAGGCAGATAACATGTCTTACCTTATACACACACCATAATAATACTCGTATGTTGAAGCAGAGTACGTCAGACTATGATAGCTGTAATGCTACGACAATCCATCAAGTGGAGCGACTTTATAGGCTACCAAAGTTGTACCAAAACATTTTAACAGATTTTTGAGCGCCGTGTGTAATGTTCTATTTTCTCAATGGAACATTTAAAGCTTTGTTTATATTACAAAATGGCAAAAGCAGAGGATGAATGCCTCAAAACAACAATAAACACAAAAAGAAGAAACAAATGAGCTACGGAATCGACTACAAAGGCGGACGCGCAAAAATTTTCTGGACTTATGCAGATCCCAAATACACATCAGCAGGTACCAGAAGAAAATAAAAGGCAGATAATACGTCTTACCTTATACACACACCATAATAATACTCGTATGTTGAAGCAGAGTACGTCAGACTATGCTATCCGTAATGCTCCGACAATCCATCCAATAGCACGACTTCATAGCCTACCAAAGTCGTACAAAAACATTTTGCCAGATTTTTGAGCGGTGTATGTAATGTTCTATTTTCTCAATGGCACATTTAAAGTTTTGTTTATATTACAAAATGGCAAAAGCAGAGGATGAAGGCCTCATAAGAAGAAAAAAAAACAAAAAGAAGAAGCTAATCGACTACGGAATGGACTACAAAGGCGGATGCGCAAAAATGTTCTGGACTTATGCAGATCCCAAATACACATGAGCAGGTACCATAAGAAAATAAAAGGCAGATGAAATATATTACATTATGCACACATCATAATAATACTCGTAAATTGAAGCAGAGTACGTCTGACTATGTTAGCTGTAATGCTCAGACAATCCATCAAATAGCAGGACTTCATAGCCTACCAAAGTCGTACTAAAACATTTTGCCAGAATTTTTGAGCGCCGTGGTGTAATGTTCTATTTTCTCAATGGAACATGTAAAGTTTTGTTTATATTACAAAATGGCAACAGCAGAGGATGAAGGCCTCATAACAAGAAAAAAGACAAAAAGAAGAAGCTAATCGACTACAAAGGCGGATGCGCAAAAATGTTCTGGACTTATGCAGATCCCAAATACACATGAGCAGATACCAGAAGAAAATAAAAGGCAGATGAAATGTCTTACCTCAAACACACACCATAATAATACTCGTATATTGAAGCAGAGTACGTCTGACTATGCTAGCCGTAATGCTCCTGCGCGACTTCATAGCTTATCAAAGCCTTACTAAAACATTTTGCCAGAATTTTTGAGCACAGCGTGTAATGTTCTATTTTCTCAATGGAACATTTCAAGTTTTGGTGTTGTTTCCTAGCGTCATCTTGCAGTCTACACCTATCTCTTATGTGTGACTGCCTTCTACCGGTCACAGTTTTCATCACATCAAGTACCAAATAAAATAGTTTCAAGGCCGGTAAACACAACCAGAATTATTCCTTACATTAGGGTCACCGGGTTATAAGGCACACTGTTTATTTTTGAGAAAATTAAAGGATTTTAATAGCAATTCATAGTCCAAAAAAAACGGTAAGTTAATAATGAATATGTTTTTCAATTAAACCATCAACAATATTGCCACAAGTGGTGCAAAAGTGTATTACAACCGAGTAGCCCATATGGACCAGAGCTGGGAAACAGATATTTTTGGGCAGCCTTCTACAGGCCCAATGGTTAAGAAACACTATTTTAGCGCATGCAGATTATATCACACAAATGAATCAAACATTCTTTAACCTTCTCTTCTGCTTCCAAACAAACCCACACGGGAGCGAGATGAGGGCCAGCCAGGCACGGTTTTGCAACAGAATGTGGACGGGAATTCATAATGCAGGCACGCAGCACGGCAACATCTGCCGGCACTACCTGGAGTACCTCCGTGCACATGTGAAAACTGCAGGGGGTTGCCAGCAGACGAACAGAAGCTTGGCTGCTGGAGATGCTCGCCTAATTCCTACAACAGTTTCAAAGTAAGAGCATCACATCTCTCTGCAATGCTTTGATGAGAGCACTTGATTTATTCCGTTCGGTTCAGTGTTTCGTTTATTTCCAACATGCATACGATACAATGCATGTTGACAAACAATATACTGTACAATCAAACATGTGTGGGCATGTTGCTAAGGTAAGTTTAATTGGAGACCCCAAAGTTAGCTTTAATTTTGACCTGAACAAGGATGAGGGTTTAGAAAAAGGATTTAAGTGTACAGTATTTTCCAGACCATAAAGCACACTGACGATGAATGGTGTATGTTTGATTTTATTCATATTTAAGGCGCACTGAATGGAAAACATTTCATTGTCCTTGGCCCTGCACTCTTCAGCATCTACATGCTGCCGCTAGGTGACATCATACGCAAATATGGTATTAGCTTTCACTGTTATGCTGATGACACCCAACTCTACATGCCATCTAAAGCTGACCTGCACGCCAGACTGTAGTCAGCTGGAGGCGTGTCTTAATGAAATTAATCAATGGATGTCCGCTCATTTTTTGCAACTTAACGCCAAAAAAACGGAATTGCTGATTATCGGTCCTGCTAGACACCGACCTCTATTTAATAATACAACTTTAACATTTGACAACCAAATAATAAAACAAGGTGACTCGGTAAAAAATCTGGGTATTATCTTCGACCCAACTCTCTCCTTTGAGTCACACATTAAAAGCGTTACTAAAATGGCCTTCTTTCTTCTCCGTAATATCGCTAAAATTCGCTCCATTTTGTCCACTAAAGACGCAGAGATCATTATCCATGCGTTTGTTACGTCTCGTCTCGATTACTGTAACGTATTATTTTCGGGTCTCCCCATGTCTAGCATTAAAAGATTACAGTTGGTACAAAATGCGGCTGCTAGACTTTTGACAAGAACAAGAAAGTTTGATCACATTACGCCTGTACTGGCTCACCTGCACTGGCTTCCTGTGCACTTAAGATGTGACTTTAAGGTTTTACTACTTACGTATAAAATACTACACGGTCTAGCTCCATCCTATCTTGCCGATTGTATTGTACCATATGTCCCGGCAAGAAATCTGCGTTCAAAAGACTCCGGCTTATTAGTGATTCCCAGAGCCCAAAAAAAGTCTGCGGGCTATAGAGCGTTTTCCGTTCGGGCTCCAGTACTCTGGAATGCCAGTTCGAGATGCTACCTCAGTAGAAGCATTTAAGTCTCACCTTAAAACTCATCTGTATACTCTAGCCTTTAAATATACCTCCTTTTTAGACCAGTTGATCTGCCGCTTCTTTTCTTTTTTCTCCTATGTCCCCCCCTCCCTTGTGGAGGGGGTCCGGTCCGATGACCATGGATGAAGTACTGGCTGTCCAGAGTCGAGACTCAGGATGGACCGCTCGTCGGGACCCAGGATGGACCGCTCACCTGTATCGGTTGGGGACATCTCTACGCTGCTGATCCGCCTCCGCTTGAGATGGTCTCCTGTGGATGGGAGTCTCGCTGCTGTCTTGGATCCGCTTGAACTGAACTCTCGCGGCTGTGTTGGAGCCACTATGGATTGAACTTTCACAGTATCATGTTAGACCCGCTCGACATAAAACACATGTACAAGGCACTAAAGACAAAACAAACAACTAACATGGGAGCTAGAAGGAACTAAAGGCGCTAGCATGTGAACTAGGGAATAAACAGAAGAATAGCATGGAAGCTAACAAGTACAAAAATAGTCTTTACCACAATCGGGAATCAGCGTTGTCACCTGAGACAGAAACTAAAATGCGAGGATGAGCAAACGGAAAAGGCAGGCTTAAATAAGGATGATAATCACGAGGCAGGTGCGCGTAAAAAACAAGATGCGTGGCTATGGCAACGGAAACAAACGGGAAGTGCCACCAGGAACTAAGGAAGACAAAAACCAAACAGGATGTAATACAAAAACAGAACACAACCAGATAATGACATGATGCAAGCAACTCCAGCTCCAACTCCAACTCCTTCCTACACCCACCCTTGACTTTGGACTTACTTAATTTTGGTTTGGGACTTCTGGAATCCTGTCATGATCCATGCCCTTTGATCGTGTCTCATTTGTGTTGGAGTATTAGTCTTCCCTATGTTTTGTGTTTTGGTTTGATTTCCGCACTCTCGGCTTCCTTTTGTTTACATTTTCCGAAGCTACGAGCCTTTGAGCTAACACAATTGAAAAAACCCATGTCACAGCTCACTCAGGGTTGCATTTTTGTTCGACTTTCTTGCTGTTCCTCCATTGGCGATGTAACATCTTTCTAGCTTCACGCTACAACCTTTTGTTTGCTGCTTAGCGTGCATAACTAGACTAAACTTGTAATCTGCTGGTGTAAAAAGGATTAAAAAGCTGCTGACGCTGCCTGTCCTTTGCAGTCTAAGAATACAAATTTTGCTCCGATGCGACTGAAAACTATTTCATTTTTAAAACACATGCTGTTTAGCGCATGGCATTTGGATCTTAGTCAATCAGACCCTTAGTCACACAATTCTGAAATGCATACAAGCTTTGTTTTAAACGTGAATAATGAAGTCCGTGCTAAATGGTTTGCCTTTCCTAAAACCATTGATTGATTGATTGAAACTTTTATCAGTAGATTGCACAGTTCAGTACATATTCCGTACAATTGACCACTAAATGGTAACACCCGAATAAGTTTAAATCAATTAATCAGTTCCATGCATTGGCTTACACAAACACCTCACCTATTTTTAGCTGAAGCACAGATTCAAGTGTACTCTCATCTGCTTATCAACTGCTCTGCTTCTGTTTTGAGACGCAGTCCGAGCCATTATGTATAAAAACTTTTACATGTGTTTACAGAAATCCTAGACTATCCGCCTTTCCCACAGCAATTTAACATGCTCTACATATATCACCGACCACAAGACTGACGCAGCGTTTTGCTCCTCAACGGATCATTAATCAACGTCACAGTATTCACGACAAAAAAACTGAAGGAAATATATGCTGCACATTGAGGTGGCGTATTAGAATTTCCATACCATTTGTTTTGCCTCAGCTCTATATTTCCGATTCATCCATCTTCTTCCACAGGTATATTCCCTACAATATTTGAATATGCTCCATGAATAGTGTCAGTTTGACATTGGCAGTTTAAAAATACAGCTGATGCAAGACCAGTTTCTGCATGATATATAAATGTTGCTGTGGAGATGGCGGCAAGGAGCCGGAGGATGCGAGCGAGCAGCGAGGGGGGACGTGCCGGGAGCGACGCCGCAGTCAAGTTCAGTTGCATAGACAATTAACGTATCTCCTCTCAATGTACAAAAGGGGAGAGAGAGGAGAGAGCGGGGCAGAAGGAGGAGGAGAGCCCGCAGCGGCGGCTAAAGAGCAGGTACGACGGAGACTGTGCCAACTGAGCGACTCGGAAGAGCGAGCAGCAGAAGCGGCGAAGGCGCAAAATACTTCCTTATTTGCAAAATAAACGAGAGTAAAACCTGCTGATCGAGAATGTCCTTCCTGGGTGGTCCATTGAACCCGCACAACGGTTTGAGTCTGTCACAGTTGCGATCGCAATTTTTTTTTTTTTTTTTTGTCCTGTCCAGCTTCTCAGGCAAATCATATAGTTGATGTAGATGCCCATATCGGCTGTTCAGATTCACTTTACAAAAGAGAAGTGTAGGATACTTCTCTTGTTGCCTTATTTGAATTTGACTTTATTAAATGCATTTATATCATCATTTGGTCCAGCCGGGTCGGAGCAGGAGGGGATAGAAAGAGAAAAAAAGGAAGACAGAGGGGGAAATTGTGGGGATAAGAGGAGGATTAGACAGAGAGACAAAAACGATTCGTCCAATCCCAACAATTTCATCGCACATTTTGGCCGAGCAATGACATTTTCGCCATTCGAGTGTTTCCCAGCATTGTCCCATATCTTCACGGTCTTGTTTATGTTAAGGTTTAATTCATTTACCAAAAAAAAAAAAAATCCAAAATTTTGAAGAGTTAGAAATGATTTTTAATATTCTCCTTGCAGTAATATTGTGTTTATAATTGATTGATTGATTGATTAATATCTTTGTTTATAGGCTTAATAACGCCTATTTTGTACAATTTTGTGTGCAGTGCTGGTCAGATGTTTTTCTCAGTGTTTTGGCTGATTTTTGTACATTAATTACTTTTTCTTTTGATAATTTTCCTATTATAATTACAGAGTAAAAACCTTTTTTCCTTGCAGTTTTCTTGCATCAGACACAAAGAGAACCCTGCACTTTCCTGTCATGACCTGTCAGCAGGTTATGTCTCATTTTGTTGTGGTTCTCCTATGCCTGGCCGTTCCCGTTCTTGCACTTCCTGGTTTGTTTTGATATTATAGCAACTCATTAGTTCTCACCTTGTCCTCATGCCACGCCCCTGTCCTCATGTCTCACACCTGTTTTCACTAATCACCACGGTATTATATAAGCCTGTCTGTTTCTGTTGTTCATTCTGGCAACATCACCTTCTACCACCCTCGATCACCTGCTACGCCAACTCGTGTGTTTGTGACAATCATTGGTACTTTAACTTCAACTTTACACATAATGTGTAGTTTGGATAAATTAAACACAGAAACTATTAGGTAGCACATAGAAATGTGTACATTTTTATACCAGGAACGGTTTTAAAGTCATCAAAATGTTCTTAGTCAGGAAAAAACAAAAAGAGAAATATGTTTTAGTCAGTGATCTACAATTGACCAATCCTACAACCCAAACACAGGACAAACTTTCATTGCCCGAACACGAGCAAATCAGAACTGGAAAATTTTAGATGTTTAAAAGCTTTTTTAGTTTGCAAAGCACAATTATGAATTGGCAAAATTTTTGTCAATAAAATACGTGCCCGCGTCTTCCTTACCTCTTTTCTACTGTGCACTCGCAGTCCGCATAGTCTGTATGTGTGATGAAGACTCGGGGAATCTCATGGCCGATCACCAAACCTGGGCAGATGCTGAATCAGCAACATTTTTTTTTTAATTTTTTTTATTTTTTCCAATGATGCCTGCGGCCACTGAGGTGGCGCCTTCTGGATATTTAATGCGCAGGTATCCCACTCCTGGATTGTGGAAAGTCAGCAGTCTTTTTCAGAGAGACCTAGGCTGGATTTGCTCAAAGCTCCCCAATCTTTTATACCTGGGATTTTTATGTGTGTTTTTCTGCTTGCTTTGCTGTTAAAGTTCACCGGAAACATTCATCAGGTTTAAACTCCCACTTGACCAGGATCTCGGATGGATGTCATTGGTGATACCGTATTTCCTTGAACTGCTGCCGGGGCGAGGTGGCAAATTGTCCAGGGTGTACCCCGCCTTCCACCCGATTGTAGCTGAGATAGGCGCCAGCCCCCCCCCGTGATCCCAAAAGGGAATAAGCGGTAGAAAACGGATGGACGGAAGGGCGCTAATTATTTTAAAATCTCTTCTCACTCTGGCGCTTACCAAAGGCATGTGGTAAATTTAGGCCTGCGCTTATAAATTTGAGTGTGATGTAAGAATACCATCATGAAAACACATTTAATTAAAAAACGCGTTATTATTGTCTTACCTTTACTTATAAATCAAGTCCATGCGCAGCTCCTTCTGATCAAAAGCACCGATAACTTGTTTATAGAAGTCTTCCTTATCTTTCTTTAGTTTTAAAAGTCTCTCTGTCTCGATGGAGATCTTCCTTAATACCTCCTGCTTCGATTGAAAGTCCAGTTTCGAAAACTGTTTTATTTTAGATATGTAATCCTCCATGGTAAAAGTGCAAGCGAGAGGAAAAAATAAACACATGCTGCTTGTTGTCACTTCTTCTGCAGCCAAGTTGTTGCAAGAAGGATCACTAGTGCCCTCTACGACCAGGGGGCAGGAGTTATTTAATGACTCATATTTGACACACGCAGCTACGGTATTGAAATAAAACATATCTGCTTTCTGTTCGTTTTAGCATATTCAATAGCTTGGACCTTAAATCCTACTGAATAGCTCTTAATCTTCTTCCCTTTATGCGATTTCAATAATTTGAAATCGGCCTCCTCCATTTTGAAAATGACAGGTGAAGTGTCACTCGTGACGTGACGAGTTTGACCCGGTAGAAATTTTAGGCATATGATAATTATCTGGCGAAACGAGTTAGACCCGGCGGAAATTCTAGACATGCGCTAATAAAAATAATATTTTACGAAACGAGTTTGACCCGGCGTTAATCCTGAGCCGGCGGTAATGCTAAGCATGCGCTAGTTAGTTTGCGAAACGAGTTTGACCCGGCAGTAATTCTAGGCAGGGGCATACTATATACAATTCAAGGAAATACGGTACTTCGAATGTGCGGCCATATTCACATTTCTTATTAGAAAACAGGAACAAGCACTCAGATGTTTGGTGGTCTCTCTCTGTGTGTTTTGTATGAAACTATGCTAAGTCATGCATTTATAGGCAAGGTCTGCTCCTTTATGCGGCCAAAGGACAGGGCAGGAATGTAGAATATGTTCCGCCGTCTGCTTTGGCTTCACTGTTGTTTGTCCCCATCAGAACCAAACAACACAGGTCAAGAGTCGGTTGAGCATATTGTTGCCAACTGTCTCTGGAAAACCAGAATTGTCCTGTATTTATCTACAAAAGTACAGAATCAGATTCAGAAATACTTCAGCAAAATCCCATTCAAGAGCATCCATCCATCCATCCATTTTCTACCGCTTATTCCCTTTCGGGGTTGCGGGGGGCGCTGGCGCCTATCTCAGCTACAATCGGGCGGAAGGCGGGGTTCGTATTGCGAGCAAACAAACACTATTAGGAGACAGAACGGGATTTCTGACGGGTCCGCCAACTTCCTGTTGAGAAACGGGTAAACGCTGGGGACGGGGTTGGTGAGAAAAAAATATTCAGTCTAAGCCTGGGCCCCTGGAGAGGGGCTCCAGACTAAGGCCGCGGGAAAAAAAAGGACAAAGAACAACAAAAGAGCAGAGCTGCTGAGACAAGACAGTTCTACACAGCCAGTAAATGAAAACAACAACAAAAAATGTAAAAAATAAACATACACTGTGGTAGCCTCTGGGGCAGGGGTCGGGAACCTTTTTGGCTGAGAGAGCCAAGAAGCCAAATATTTTCAAATATATTTCCCTAAGAGCCATATAATTTTTTTTAACACTGAACACAATTAAACGCGTGCATTTTTAAGTAGAACCAACATTTCCAGAGTATAATAGGGCTCTTAGTCTTTGTAATCACATTGTTATTCTGAAGCTAACTGTGGAGGGGGCGTGGCCTGCGGGCCTGCAGCAAAGCAGGATGTTGCCAGGACCGGCCTCGAAATAAAATAAATAAATAAATGGGTTGTACTTGTATAGCGCTTTTCTACCTTCAAGGTACTCAAAGCGCTTTGACACTACTTCCACATGTACCCATTCACACACACATTCACACACTGATGGAGGGAGCTGCCATGCAAGGCGCCAACCAGCACCCATCAGGAGCAAGGGTGAAGTGTCTTGCTCAGGACACAACGGACGTGACGAGGTTGGTACTAGGTGGGATTTGAACCAGGGACCCTCGGGTTGCGCACGGCCACTCTCCCACTGTGCCACGCCGTCCCTAAAAATCAGCGACAGGTGCGTAGACGGCCCACCTGGGCCTTGTTATCTAATCACCTGTCGCTCTGTTATAAGCAGCAGCCAGGAGGAGAGACAGGGTTGGGGCTGGAGCCAGAGGGCGAATGAGGACGAAAGAGAAAAAGACAATTGCTGGAAAGCAACTGAGAGACTTATTGAAAAAAAAATACAATATTCTAACCCTAAAACAGGCTCTCATGTCGGTGCTTGGTGGTCTGAAGAACCCCCAGGAAGGCAAGCCCAACACTAACCAATAATAAATAAATGACTTCTTACCATTAACACAACTTCTTGAACATAAAAATGCATGAGAATGTTTTATATTTTGAATGTTATTTTCAACACTATGATTACAAGTGGAATTATTCATTACTTATCGTGTTCAGCAATGTCAGCTCAGACTTATCCGAGAGCCAGATGCAGTCATCAAAAGAGCCACATCTGGCTCTAGAGCCATAGGTTCCCTACCTATGCTCTGGTGTATACCACTCCATTATCTGCTGGGGTGGGGGGAGCATGGCCAGAGACAGGAGCAGACCCAACAAAGCAACCAAGCGAGCCCACTATCGGCCAGTGTCCAGTCTGCATGGATGAGTGTCAAAGGAGACCGAGGTGTCCGATACCAAGACACTGAGAACCTTGTCCGTACCGGCGCTCAGCGCCAGCTCCGCAACCTGGTCTCTTCCTCCGCATCTCCTCCAGTCTCTCCAAACAGACTCTGGTGTGGCAGCCAAAACAGTCCCAGGAGGCAGATCCAGAAGTTCAGAAAACAGCACCGCAGAAGTCACGAAAGCACCACCCCTTGTCGCAGTCGTAAAGATACAATTTGTGTATCGTATCATCAAGGGACATACTTTGTAGACCGTGGAAATAAAAAGCATTTCGTAAAATATCAGTAGATTCCTCGAATAACAACGGCTTTGACGACTGTTTTCTGCAGTCGAGGCCAACGGGTGTCAGCAAGTCTGATTGCTCACCTATCAAATTCATTGCAGTTTAACTTTTCTGGCATCTGTTTCTTTTATTTTTCTTGCCCTGGCTGCTGTCACACTGCCAATGCTTGGCAGCTGCTACCTAAAGTTTTATGCCTAGTTCATGGCAATCAGACTCCAAATGTGACTATTTAACGTTTTTTTTTTTTCTGTTGAAAGAAAGGAGCAAAAGGGGATGATCGTTTTTGGGCTTTCACAACTACGAGGTATGTGCTCACTTAGATTCAGATTCAGATTCTGAAGTACTTTATTAATTTGGCGAAGGGAAATTAAAATTCTCAGCACCATCCCATTCAACATCAGACAAACATTCTAGGGAGACAGAAAAAGGATCGCTGATAGGTCTGCCAACTTCAAGCGCCTTACAAAAAAAGGTGAGAAACAGGTAAACGTTGGGGGGAGTAAAGGATTATTCAGTCAAAGGCTGGACTCCAGGGAGGCGGTCCAGACATACGCCAAGGAAAAAAACGTCATAGTCATAGTACACATTTTTTTTTTTACATAGAATCAACAAAACTTGCAACAGAGGGAAGAGAGTGGGAGTTACGAAGGTCATTTAACGCCCCGAAGGAAAGTAGGAATGGTAGGAGTAAGTAGAAGTGGTAAGAGTGGTCGCTCACTTTTTACAAGTGTCATTCAACAACTTTTGTTTTTGTTATAAGGATGTGTTTTTCCTTAAAACTCTGGCTTTGTATCTAAGTTGTTGAACATAAACAGTGTGTCCGACTTTATTACAGTGACACTGTAGGGATTACTAGTAGGTAAGCTGGTGATACAGTAACTCACCAAAGGGTAAAATATTATTTACTAAATTTCAAATTCAGACTAGGCTTGTACGGGATAATGGTATTAGTATAGTACCATGATACTAATCAATCAATCAATCAATCAATCAATGTTTATTTATATAGCCCCAAATCACAAATGTCTCAAAGGACTGCACAAATCATTACAACTACGACATCCTCAGAAGAACCAACAAAAGGGCAAGGAAAACTCACACTCAGTGGGCAGGGAGAATTCACATCCAGTGGGACGCCAGTGACAATGCTGACTATGAGAAACCTTGGAGAGGACCTCAGATGTGGGCAACTCCCCCCCTCTAGGGGACCGAAAGCAATGGATGTCGAGCGGGTCTAACATGATACTGTGAAAGTTCAATCCATAGTGGCTCCAACACAGCCGCGAGAGTTCAGTTCAAAGCGGATCCAAGACAGCAGCGAGAGTCCCGTCCACAGGAAACCATCCCAAGCGGAGGCGGATCAGCAGCGTAGAGATGTCCCCAACCGATACACAGGCGAGCGGTCCATCCTGGGTCCCGACGAGCGGTCCATCCTGGGTCTCAACTCTGGACAGCCAGTACATCCATGGTCATCGGGGGGGGACATAGGAGAAAAAAGAAAAGAAGCGGCAGATCAACTGGTCTAAAAAGGAGGTCTAGTTAAAGGCTGGAGTATACAGATGAGTTTTAAGGTGAGACTTAAATGCTTCTACTGAGGTAGCATCTCGAACTGTTACCGGGAGGGCATTCCAGAGTACTGGAGCCCAAACGGAAAACGCTCTATAGCCCGCAGACTTTGTTTGGGCTTCAGGAATCACTAATAAGCCGGAGTCATTTGAACGCAGATTTCTTGCCGGGACATATGGTACAATACAATCTGCAAGATAGGATTGAGCTAGACCGTGTAGTATTTTAATTCTAATGAATCATATCCGGTACTATACCGCCTCTAAAAAGTACTGGTGAGGCGTTGTTTGTTTACTTACTACAAAAAGACAAGTTGCCTTCTATGTTCACTATTTTATTAACGGACAAACTTGCAATAATAAACATATGTTTAATGTTTCATACAAATTAAAAAAAGGCCAGCCCTATAAAGTCTGCCTATTTTTTTTTTAGGCTTTGGCAGTCCTAATTGAACCAGGTGGGCTCCCTGGAGCTTTTTCAAATATGTGTAAAAATAGAAAAATATGTTTTTTTTTTCTTTTGTTTTACTATGGTTTCTGTAGGAGGAAAAACATGACACAAAACTGATTTGTTAGAAATCCCACTGTTGATACTAAACATACTTCACTGAGAGTATTTGCCGAGCGCCGTTTTTTCCTACTAATTTCAGCGATACTTGAACTCACCGTAGTTTGTTTACATGTACAACTTTCTCCGATGCTGCCACAAAAAGACGTGTTTCTATGCCACTCCTTTTTTGTCTCATTTTGTCCGCCAAACTTTGTATGCTGTGCGTGAATGCACAAAGGTGAGTTTTGTTGAAGTTATTGACTACTTGGTGTCAGGCTTTCCCCTGACAGTTTGTCTATGTTTTAGTTTTTTTTCCTCTGCATTTGTCTGTCTCCTCTGTGTGTTTAGTATTTCCTGTCCTTAGTTCCTGTCTAGTGCTCTTATTCTGTCAGCTTCCTGCCCTGTTCCCTGAGTGTTATGTTCCTCCTCAGCTGTGGCTGATTGGCACCCGGCCACACCCGTTGCCAATCAGCCTGCTCCTTTTTGTACCTGCTTTGTCTTGTGTCAGAGGCTGGATCATTCTGTCACAGTTATTTGTCGTCGGACCCCAAGATGCAGGGACGGAGGCAGGCATAGCATATGAATACATGATTTAATTAAAACTAAACAAGAACAAACAAAAAGCACGCACGTGGGCGGAATAACAAACTAAGGGAGCTAGCAATGGAAGCTAGCAAACAAAAAGGAACTTTAGCATGGAAGCTAGTGGATAGCAAACAGAAAAACTGGAAATGACTAATGGCTAACAAGAACAGCTTACCGCTACGACGACCAGGACAACATGTAGCATGACAGGTAGTAGCTGAAAAGAATCACGGACACGACAAGAGCAACATATGGCAACGACAAGTCCGAATGACAATACAATGATCCAGCCAATGACACAAGACAAAGCAGGTACAAATAGGAGCAGGCTGATTGGCAACGGGTGTGGCCAGGTGCCAATCAGCCGCAGCTGAGGAGGAACACAACACTCAGGGAACAGGACAGGAAGCTGACAAAATAAGAGCACTAGACAGGAACTAAGGACACAGAGGAGACAGACAAAAGCAGAGGAAAAAAACTAAAACATAGACAAACTGTCAGGGGAAAGCCTGACACTTGGAGTGATAATCAGACATATTTGGTCAATGCCTGACAGCAAGCTAATCGATGCTAACATGCTAAATATGCTAGTTGTATGTACATATTGCATCATTTTCCCTCATTTGTAAGTATATTTGAGCTCATTTAATTATGTCCTCTGTGTATCTATTTTATATTCACATGTCTCACGACACATAATCTGTATGTAATATTGGCTGTGTTTCTGATAGTTTGTGTTCCATGTTGTTCCAGACCACAGCGAATATTACCCAGCTTGCAAAGATTGTAATAAATCCATTAGAAAAATATAACCTGTCGTTTCCTTTAACTTGGACACACACACCTTTGGCCATTCTCAGCCATTCATTTCCAGAAGTTATCTCATCCTGTGAGAAACCTCCATTTTACTAATGGTTTCCAATGTTGCAAAAAATGCGAAGAATCGAAATTAAAATACAACATTTCGGTCAACGAAGATTTGAGTCAGCCTTTGATAGTAGGCTAGTATAATTAATATAGACACTTACAACATGTCTTGCCTTCATTATAACACTAATATACGGTTTTAAATTTGTTTGCTGCACCAGACAGATTTTGGTATTTTTTTATTTTTGCTCCAATATGCGATCAACATTTTGGGTGGCCAACCCCTGGGTTAGGGGTTTGTACCATTCCTCTACAAGGTCAAAACTGGACGTGTATGGAGGACAGGAATTAAGAACCATCCAGAATCAGGAAATCTTACAAGTTGTTTGAGGCGCTGGGTAGAGTCATATCTCCCAAGTCGTCTGTCGCCCGGTTTGGTGGTAAAGTCGTCTCTCAACAGGAACTGTGGGAGGCAGATGGCGAAAGCAGATGATCTTCTGAATGCAACTCTTTGTGTGGGTTGGAAAGAAGCAACGTCATCAGTGTATACCTACACACTCAAAGTATGTACATCCACAAGCATTTTTGCTGTACAAACATACATATACACATACATGTACATGTAAATTTACTCTACAAATATATACAGTATATATATATATATACATACTAAACATACATATACACATACATGTACATACACATTCACTGTAAAAATATACATATACACATACATGTACACATACATTTACTCTACAAACATGTATAAAGATATATATATATATATATATATATATATATATGCATACTGTACATATACATTCACTGTACAAACATACATATACACATAATGTACATGTACATATACACTTACGCTACAAACATATATATATATATATATATATATATATATATATATATATATATATATATATATATATATATGTGTATATATATATACATGTACATACACATTCACTGTACAAAAAAACATATACACATACTGTGTGTTTAGCTCGGTTGGTAGAGCGGCCGTGCCAGCAACTTGAGGGTTGGAGGTTCGATTCCCGCATCCGCCATCCTAGTCACTGCCGTTGTGTCCTTGGGCAAGACACTTTACCCACCTGCTCCCAGTGCCACCCACACTGGTTTGAATGTAACTTAGATATTGGGTTTCACTATGTAAAGCGCTTTGAGTCACTAGAGAAAAAGCGCTATATAAATATAATTAACTTCACATTTACTTCACAAACATGTGTATGGACAAAATGTACATACACAAGTACATATACATACCTACACTCATGCATATAATCCCGTTTCATCAAACATATAAAAACGTTGTTGCCCTAGGGTAAACTGGGTAACACATGGCACACTGACAAAGCATAACCTAGTGTTACTATAACAATCTACAAGGTTAATATACTGTAGTTGGCTTCTCTCTCTTCCCCTCCGATTATCTGCTTTCTTTTGTATCTTTAGTTATCATTACGTACATGTATTGTTGAATTTGAATAACTGTATTGTTGATAATAGAGGTCAATTATTGGAATTATTCATTATCAATAGTGCTATTTTTATTGGTATTTTGTTGTGCAATAATGTTCATTGTCATTTATGTGTTACAATTTATTTCACTGAATGCTTATTTGCGATGACTTTTACCATTGGATTTGTACATATCCTATTTGGTGATGTTGTTGTATCGTTGTTATTGTTGTGTTTGTTGTTGTTGTTGTTGTTGTTATCTGTCCGTCGTATCCTTTTTATTAGGGTCTTGGTCTGGGGGGGTGACCCCAGGATGCAGAGACGAGAGACGAGGTGGAATTACCAAAAAAAAGAAACATTTTAATGAGACAAAGGGGATAACTAAAGGGCGATGGGGCAGAAGCGCACACCATGTAACTTGGACAAAAATAGGTTCCTCAGAAGTCGGCCAGATAGAAGGCCAGGGCGCATTGTGCAGGGCAAGAGTCCGACAAAAGAATCCCCTCTAACTCAGGGAGGCTGGGAAACAAACAGAGGAGACGTTTGGGAATTCAGAACTAAATAACGACAGTGAGTTTAAGAAGGCGCATACACAAGAGTGGTTCAGGATACAATACAAAAAAGTCTAGCAAAACTCCTAGCCATTATGGACAACACCTCCTATCCACTACAGTCGGACCTTGTGGAGAGAATGAACACCTTCAGTGGAAGGCTCAGACTCCCAAAATGCAACACTCCATATGAGTTGGGAAATTGTGTTAGATGTAAATATAAACAGAATACAATGATTTGCAAATCATTTTCAACCCATATTCAGTTGAATATGCTACAAAGACAACATATTTGATGTTCAAACTAATAAACATTTTTTTTTTTTTTGCAAATAATCATTAACTTTAGAATTGTATGCCAGCAACACCTGACGAAGAAGTTGGGAAATGTGGTAATAAATACTGATAAAGTTGAGGAATGCTCATCAAACACTTATTCGGAACATCCCACAGGTGTGCAGGCTAATTGGGAACAGGTGGGTGCCATGATTGGGTATAAAAACAGCTTCCCAAAAACTGCTCAGTCTTTCACAAGAAAGGATGGGGCGAGGTACACCCCTTTGTCCACAACTGCGTGAGCAAATAGTCAAACAGTTTAAGAACAACGTTTCTCAAAGTGCAAGAAATTTAGGGATTTCAACATCTACGGTCCGTAATATCATCAAAATGTTCAGAGAATCTGGAGAAATCACTCCACATAAGCGGCATGGCCGGAAACCAACATTGAATGACCGTGACCTTCGATCCCTCAGACGGCCTTGTATCAAAAATCGACATCAATCTCTAAAGGATATCACCACATGGGCTCAGGAACACTTCGGAAAACCACTGTCACTAAATACAGTTGGTCGCTACATCAGTAAGTGCAAGTTAAAGCTCTACTATGCAAAGCGAAAGCCATTTATCAACAACATCCGGAAACGCCGCCGGCTTCTCTGGGCCTGAGATCATCTAAGATGGACTGATGCAAAGTGGAAAAGTGTTCTGTGGTCTGATGAGTCCACATTTCAAATTGTTTTTGGAAATATTTGACATCGTGTCATCCGGACCAAAGGGGAAGCGAACCATCCAGACTGTTATCGACAGAAAGTTCAAAAGCCAGCATCTGTGATGGTATGGGGGTGCATTAGTGCCCAAGGCATGGGTAACTTACAAATCTGTGAAGGCACCATTAATACTGAAAGGTACATACAGGTTTTGAGACAACATATGCTGCCATCTAGGCGCCGTCTTTTTCATGGACGCCCCTGCTTATTTCAGCAAGACAATGCCAAGCCACGTTCTGCACGTGTTACAACAGCGTGGCATTGTAAAAAAAAGTGTGGGTACTTTCCTGGCCCGCCTGCAGTCCAGACCTGTCTCTCATCAAAAATGTGTGGCGCATTTTGAAGCGTAAAATACGACAGCGGAGACCCCGGACTGAAGCTCTACATAAAACAAGAATGGGAAATAATTCCACTTTCAAAGCTTCAACAATTAGTTTCCTCAGTTCCCAAACGTTTATTGAGTGTTGTTAAAAGAAAAGGTGATGTAACACAGTGGTGAACATGCCCTTTCCCAACTACTTTGGCACGTGTTGCAGCCATGAAATTCTAAGTTAATTATTATGTGCAAAAAAATAAATAAAAACAAAGTTTATTAGTTTGAACATCAAATATCTTGTCTTTTTAGTGCATTTAATTGAATATGGGTTGAAAATTATTTGCAAATCATTGTATTCTGTTTATATTTACATCTTACACAATTTCCCAACTCATATGGAAACGGGTTTTGTACAATATTATATTATTTATTATTATTATTGTCTATTGTGAGCGATATGTGGTGCTGAATTTCCCCCCAGGGATCAATAAAGTACTTTATATTCTATTCTAAATGGGCATCCACAGTTCCGGAGCAGCAACACCTCCCTCTCAGACAAGGAGGACGCTTCCCCCTGAACTGAAAGACAAGTCACATAAAAAGTGTCATCTCAAATTTAGCTCCCTTTTGTGAGAAAAGCTGGTGAGTCAGCTCTTGAAGTTCGCCGAGATTGTGACGCAAGGGCCAGAAGCAGAAAAGAAGAACTTCCCGGTTTCTCAATTAATCCTTCCTTTGGGACAATGGATGGATTTTATTTTAGTCCCCTTCATAACTCTCTGTTGAAAAACATGTGAAAGCAACACATTTTTTTGAGTAGTCCGCATCTCAACACCATTTTTTTAAAAATCCCTTGATAAATGGACACCGCCTGCCTCAAATGGATCTTTGTTTTTTTTTTACTGCGCTACATTTAACGTCACCATTAGGCTTATAGTTTAACATCCTCTTTCAGGGGGGCCTCTTTGGTGAAGGGCTTCAGAGCGCCAACTGTTAGTCGCCAGGGAACTGAAGTCCCATGAATAATGCATGGTATCTGCCGAGAGGCGGGCGACACTGTCTGCTCTGCCACTTCGTATGCCGCTGATGAAGACGGAGTTATGGAGATCATCGGGAACAGCAGCGGATCAAAAAGTGAGACCAAAAGAAAGGAGGGGGACAAAGGCGCAGAGGTATCAAAAATGTATGACGCAATTCGGATGTCAAAAACTGGGTACGGTTTGGACCGAGGGATAGACTGAGCAGGACCTGTAGGACGAATCCCTTTGCTGGGGAATGTTGGCTCGCAAATCATAAAAAACGTTTTTTTCCTGCTTATACTGTTCTTCTGGTGCCATCTTTTTCATACTTGCCAACCTTAAGACCTCCAATTTCGGGTTTGGCAACGTCTCTGTCGCTTTCACTCATTTGCCGCTTTTCCACTAATGCAGGGGTAGGCAACCCAGAACGTTGAAAGAGCCATTTTAAACCCAAGTAACACAACGATGTCAAACGCCATACATATAAAACTTGCGGGCCGCACTAACATTAAAATTTCATTTTAAGGTGGGGGCCGCAAAATAAGGTTCCGTGAGCCGCATTTAGACCAGTGTCTGAGACCACTGGTCTTAATGTTTATGGTCAGTGCAACAATCTTGTAAAGATTCACTCTTTCATTGTTACCTGATTTATAATGACTAATTTAATTTTAAAGGGTTTTAGGAAAGACGACAACTCCATGGCTGTGTGTGTTTTCAAATTTATGACAGTAAACTGAATTTCATCGCCACAAAACCGGGAAAAATAATTCTGAAGAAAAGCAGCAGTCGTATATTTGCAGACACATTGCACCGTTTACTGTGGATAATCCACAGTCAGCACTTGCATTGCAAAAAAATATATATATATTTTTAACTTGCTGGAAGCAAAAAACTGAACACAATCCATCCCCGTTACATCAGGGGAGCAGTAATCCCCGTACACCGAAAAGAAACACACTTTAAAAGGGTACATTTAACTGAAATTGATGCAGACATCCAAACAAAAAAAAAAACTGAGAATGATCGCTAGAAATAGGTTGCAGAAAGTAAAAGAGTCTCAGGGCACACAGAACAGATGTTAGCAGACAAGTAAAGAGTGGAGTGACAAACCAAGGGCAGGAAGTAACTCAATTTACCTTAATTGGTCCTTTGACTAAGCTCTTAACTCAAAATACAGATTTAGCATTAAAAAACAATTGGTAATTATTCCCCCAAAGCACAACCGTTTAACACGTAACATGCCATTTAAAAGAAAAAAATAATAATGCAGGGTAGCCCAAGACCAGATTTGGGGCGACACTTAATTTTACGCGACTGAAAATATTTAAAAAGGTACTGTTTGATTACATATCTTCTCATTTTAAATCAATCAATCAATCAATGTTTATTTATATAGCCCCAAATCACAAATGTCTCAAAGGACTGCACAAATCATTACGACTACAACATCCTCGGAAGAACCCACAAAAGGGCAAAGAAAACTCACACCCAGTGGGCAGGGAGAATTCACATCCAGTGGGACGCCAGTGACAATGCTGACTATGAGAAACCTTGGAGAGGACCTCAGATGTGGGCAACCCCCCCCCCCTCTAGGGGACCGAAAGCAATGGATGTCGAGCGGGTCTAACATGATACTGTGAAAGCTCAATCCATAGTGGCTCCAACACAGCCGCGAGAGTTCAGTTCAAAGCGGATCCAAGACAGCAGCGAGAGTCCCGTCCACAGGAAACCATACCAAGCGGAGGCGGATCAGCAGCGTAGAGATGTCCCCAACCGATACACAGGCGAGCGGTCCATCCTGGGTCTGGACTCTGGACAGCCAGTACTTCATCCATGGTCATCGGACCGGACCCCCTCCACAAGGGAGGGGGGGACATAGGAGAAAAAAAGAAAAGAAGCGGCAGATCAACTGGTCTAAAAAGGAGGTCTATTTAAAGGCTAGAGTATACAGATGAGTTTTAAGGTGAGACTTAAATGCTTCTACTGAGGTAGCATCTCGAACTGTTACCGGGAGGGCATTCCAGAGTACTGGAGCCCGAACGGAAAACGCTCTATAGCCCGCAGACTTTTTTTTGGGCTCCAGGAATCACTAATAAGCCGGAGTTTTTTTAACGCAGATTTCTTGCCGGACATATTCTTGCCGTACTTCCCGTCAAAAGCCTAAAGACTGATCGCACGGTTCCTGTCTTCATAATAAAAGCGCCGCTCCATCGCGCCTGCGCTAACCAAATAAGAGTCTCCGAAAGTCAGCACTAACAAGCTAGCAAGCTACGTAGTTTGCCGCCAATGTATTTCTTGTAAAGTGTATAAAAACGAATATGGAAGCTGGACAAATAAGATGCTAAAAACCAACGACTTTCATGTGGTATTAGACAGAAAAGAGGAACTTTTTTTCTCCTCCATTTGAAAACGTGGACGTTATCAGCACTATACTGTTTTGATTGATTGATACTTTTATTAGTAGATTGCACAGTTCAGTACATATTCCGTACAATTGACCACTAAATGGTAACACCCCAATAAGTTTTTCAACTTGTTTAAGTCGGGGTCCACGTTAATCAATTCATGGTAAGATTCCAATCAATGCAAGTCATCAGAATCAGGTAATACACCAACTTATATTCTTGTCTTCATGAAAGATAGGAATCTATGTTAAACATGCATGTATATTCATTAAAACACTTTCAACATGTGAACAAAAACGGCAAAATAAAAAACTATAAATTATATACTGTATATATATATGATAAGTGTGTGTATGTATATATGAGGTAGATCACCTCGACTTGGTCATTTATTAAGTCATTGATTAACGTTGAAAAACTTATTGAGGTGTTACCATTTAGTGGTCAATTGTACAGAATATGTACTGAACTGTGCAATCTACTAATACAAGTTTTAATCAATCAATCAAATCAATGAATGCCTACTGAGCCTACGGTGCTGTTAAGTTATTGTGGCTCATTTTGCCTTATTTTTTTTATTTTAATGTATTATTATTTAATATATATTATTGTTTTAGTTGCTTAAGAGATATTCCTAGCTATGAATTTGCTCATTGCTATTGTTATGTTTTTGTGCATTATTTGTTGCCGTCATCATTAAACAAACAGGTTACTCATCAGTTACTCAGTACTTGAGTAGTTTTTTCACAACGTACTTTTTACTTTTACTCTAGTAAATATTTGGGTGACTACTCCTTACTTTTACTTGAGTAATAAATCTCTAAAGTAACAGTACTCTTACTTGAGTACAATTTCTGGCTTCTCTACCCACCTCTGCTCCTAACTAAGTAATTACCTTAGCTTCCCGCGCGAACGGCACACATCCCTTTTGTTTTGTTTTTGCCTGTTTGTGTCTTTGGTGTATAATTTATGAGAAAATAAATCATTTCCTACCTCACGCTGTCGTCCGGAGTTGTCCGTCTGCATCTGGGAGGAACAAGTTGCGACACACACGTGACGTCGCTTGGTCATAGCTAGCTGATTGCTGATTGGGACCAATCCTGCCTTTGTTGTGAGCTTCGCAAAATTGTTAAATCCTTTAAGGAAGTCCTGACCTCTGACTGTTCACTTAAAGAACACCGGGAGAGCCCTACATCTTAGAAAATAACAATCAGCCGAGAGACAGCTCTTATCTCAAAACACTCTTAAGTTGGTGCACTTTTCTCAACTATAGTACAAACCCCGTTTCCATATGAGTTGGGAAATTGTGTTAGATGTAAATATAAACGGAATACAATGATTTGCAAATCCTTTTCAACCCATATTCAGTTGAATATGCTACAAAGACAAGATATTTGATGGTCAAACTCATAAACTTAATTTTTTTTGCAAATAATAATTAACTTAGAATTTCATGGCTGCAACACTTGCCAAAGTAGTTGGGAAAGGGCATGTTCACCACTGTGTTACATCACCTTTTATTTCAACAACACTCAATAAACGTTTGGGAACTGAGGAAACTAATTTTTGAAGCTTTGAAAGTGGAATTCTTTCCCATTCTTGTTTTATGTAGAGCTTCAGTCCTTCAACAGTCCGGGGTCTCTGCTGTCGTATTTTACGCTTCATAATGCGCCACACATTTTCGCCTGTACTGCAGGCAGGCCAGGAAAGGACCAGCACTCTTTTTTTTACAAAGCCACACTCTTGTAACACGTGCTAAATGTGTCTTGGCATTGTCTTGCTGAAATAAGCAGGGGCGCTTAGATGGCAGCATACGTTGTTCCAAAACCTGTATGTACCTTTCAGCATTAATGGTGCCTTCCCAGATGTGTAAGTTCCCCATGCCTTGGGCACTAATGCACCCCCATACCATCACACATGCTGGCTTTTCAACTTTCCGTCGATAACAGTCTGGATGGTTTACTTCCTTGATGTCGAATATTTCCAAAAACGATTTGAAATGTGAACTCGTTAGAACACAGAACACTTTTCCACTTCGCATCAGTCCATCTTAGATGATCTCGGGCCCAGAAAAGCCAGCTGCGTTTCTGGATGTTGTTGATAAATGGCTTTCGCTTTCCATGTGTAGAGGTTTAGCTTGCACTTACAACTGTTTTTAGTGACAGTGGTTTTCTGAAGTGTTCCTGAGCCCATGTGGTGATATCCTTTACAGATTGATGTCGGTTTTTGATACAGTGCCGTCTGAGGGACCGAAAATCACGGTCATTCAATGTTGGTTTGTAGCATATTCAACTGAATATGGGTTGAAAATCATTTGCAAATCACTATATTCCGTTTATATTTACATCTAACACAATTTCCCAACTCATTTGGAAACAGGGTTGGTAGAAGAGGTGAACATTGGACCTTCAGGACCTCCGGGCTGACAGCTTGACATGTTCCGAGCTCTGTGAACATGTGGGTGGGTGGGTGGGGGGGTTAACACAAAACATGACTCCTTCCTGAGATATACAACACATTTCACAGGGTGCTTAATCAGGGCTGTTGCTGCTCACAGCGGAAGCCGTTTGTGCAAAACCAGTCAAGCTGAGACGGACGGTCCGCTCTAACTCAACGAAGCTAATGTTGGTATGATGGCTTCTGATCCACGGGAAATCAATCAATCAATCAATGTTTATTTATATAGCCCCAAATCACAAATATCTCAAAGGACTGCACAAATCATTACGACTACAACATCCTCGGAAGAACCCACAAAAGGGCAAGGAAAACTCACACCCAGTGGGCAGGGAGAATTCACATCCAGTGGGACGCCAGTGACAATGCTGACTATGAGAAACCTTGGAGAGGACCTCAGATGTGGGCAAACCCCCCCTCTAGGGGACCGAAAGCAATGGATGTCGAGCGGGTCTAACATGATACTGTGAAAGTTCAATCCATAGTGGCTCCAACACAGTCACGAGAGTTCAGTTCAAAGCGGATCCAAGACAGCAGCGAGAGTGCCGTCCACAGGAAACCATCCCAAGCGGAGGCGGATCAGCAGCGTAGAGATGTCCCCAACCGATACACAGGCGAGCGGTCCATCCTGGGTCCCGACGAGCGGTCCAGCCTGGGTCTCGACTCTGGACAGCCAGTACTTCATCCATGGTCATCGGACTGGACCCCCTCCACAAGGGAGGGGGGGACATAGGAGAAAAAAGAAAAGAAGCGGCAGATCAACTGGTCTAAAAAGGAGGTCTATTTAAAGGCTAGCGTATACAAATGAGTTTTAAGGTGAGACTTAAATGCTTCTACTGAGGTAGCATCTCGAACTGTTACCGGGAGGGCATTCCAGAGTACTGGAGCCCGAACGGAAAACGCTCTATAGCCCACAGACTTTTTTTGGGCTTTAGGAATCACTAATAAGCCGGAGTCTTTTGAACGCAGATTTCTTGCCGGGACATATGGTACAATACATTCGGCAAGATAGGATGGAGCTAGACCGTGTAGTATTTTATACGTAATTAGTAAAACCTTAAAGTCACATCTTAAGTGCACAGGAAGCCAGTGCAGGTGAGTCAGTACAGGCGTAATGTGATCAGACTTTCTTGTTCTTGTCAAATGTCTAGCAGCCGCATTTTGTACCAACTGTAATCTTTTAATGCTAGACATGGGGAGACCCGAAAACAATACATTACAGTAATCGAGACGAGACGTAACAAACGCATGGATAATGATCTCGGCGTTTTTAGTGGACAAAATAGAGCGAATTTCAGCAATATTACGGAGATGAAAGAAGGTCGTTTTAGTAACGCTTTTAATGTGTGACTCAAAGGAGAGAGTTGGGTCGAAGATAATACCCAGATTTTTTACCGAGTCACCTAGTTTTATTATTTGGTTGTCAAATGTTAAAGTTGTATTATTAGATAGAGGTCGGTGTCTAGCAGGATCGATAATCAGCATTTCCGTTTTTTGGGCGTTAAGTTGCAAAAAATTAGCGGACATCCGTTGTTTAATTTCATTAAGACACGCTTCCAACTGACTACAGAAATAGTCCGCTCTCTTTTTTGGAGGGTGTGAAGAAATGCACCACGCTGTACAACACCATGCAACCCTGGAGTAGGAACAAATTATGGCCAAGTCATGTTTTATTTTACCAATTCATATTGCTGACCAATGAATGTTTTCATTAAAAAAAAAACATACTGTGGAAAGTGAACAAAGCTTACACCCGCAAAGCATCAACAATGAGGAAAGCAGGAATTTACAATAGAAAATGACCCCGCCCCCCCCAAAAAGGTTTACATTTAAAGGTTTGGAGAAGCAACTCAATATGCTTCCAATTAGGAATTAGAAGAAACACACAAAGAAGAGCACACAGCAAGGTAGAGAGTGTGGGATGGTTGCTTTGATGGGGAGTGAAACAAGTTATTTCATGTAAAAAAATAAAATAAAAGAGCTGAGTTATCTGTACAGGACAGACAGTCCGAGTGAACACCGTCCCTGCAAGACTTCCAAAGACACACACGAATAAAAGAAACTAAATGTGAGAAACAATAAATAAAAGGCATTTTTGATGATGCAATGAAAGGAACTGTTCTCATAAGAATTTGGAATAAGCCTAATCAACTTGGGAGGGGAATTTCAAGGTTACTCACAATACCAAAGTATTGCGATAGTTTTCCAGGACTAATGTTGACGATAATTAGAGATGGGTACCATTCACTTTTGAATGGATACACTATATATATATATATATATATACCGTATATATATATATATATATATATATATATATATATATATATATATATATATATATATATATATATATATATACCGTATTTTCTTGAATTGACGCAGGACATATAGTATGCGCCTGCTTTGAATTACTGCCGGGTCGAACTCGCTTCGCAAAATAATTAGCGCATGCTTAGTATTACCGCCGGGTCAAACTCGTGAAGTCACAAGTGACACTTCCCCCGTCATCATTTTCAAAATGGAGGAGGCTGATTTCAATATTGGTAATTTGAAATCGCATGAAGGGAAAAAGATCAAGAGCTATTCAGTAGGATTTAAGGTCCAAGCTTACATCACACTCAAATTTTTACTGCATGCCTTTGGTAAGTGCCGGAGAGAGAAGACGTTTTAAAATAACTATAATATATACGGTATATATATATATATATATATATATATATATATATATATATATATATATATATATGTATGTGTGGGAAAAATCCCAAGACTACTTCATCTCTACAGAACTGTTTCATGAGGGGTTCCCTCCCCTCATGAAACAGTTCTGTAGAGATGATTTACGTGGTGTTGGGCACCTGACGGCAAGTGACTCTCGTCAGTACGCAAATGGCAGAACAAAGGTTACTCAAATAGTGAAAGGTAAGTGATGTTGTTGGGTTTTTTTTAATAACCAGCAAGCACATTTCAGTTAGTAGAACAACTGTGTTTTTATTACTGTGTATTTGATAGGTGCCGTCTGAAATTCAAGTATTTCTTTTATTTATGTATATAATAAAATAAATATATATAGCTAGAATTCATTGAAAGTCAAGTATTTCATACATATACATATATATATATATATATATATATATATATATATATATATATATATATATATATATATATATATATATATTACTGTATATATAGTAAGAATAATAAACAATATAAACTAATAAACTTCGGAAATGAAGTGTGACAAAACTCAAGAGTGTGTATGGTGTAAGACTATGTGTAGACTTTAACTGAAGTGTGTGTTACTAAAGTGTTGAACGAAATACGAGGAACGAGGCAGTCCATGGGGCAGGCAGGTGATCCGGGGCGAGAGAGAGGCGTCAGAGTCCAGGGGCGAGCGAGGAGTCGAGGAACGAGGGAGCTAGTCGAGATCCAGGGCAACGGAAGGAAAACACTGCTGAAACACGACAATGCTTTCTCGTACTCACGTGATACATATCTCGTAAGCACGAAAAAATAAAAAATAAATGATCCCCCCCAAAAAAATGTTTTTTTCCATGTCCCTTGTATGAGTTTTGTAAAAACAAATATTTTTAAAATGTGGGGGTGGCGAGGGGGGGGGGAAATCCATATGAAATTGTGCATTAGTAATAAAAAGATTGCCATTAACACCAATTATTTCAATTGAAATCCGTATTTGAATTAGTTTTGTCGGATCCTACTAAATTCTTATGAGAACAGCAGATTAATGTCACTTTTTAGGGATTTTTATGATTTTTTTTTTTTTTTTTTTGGGTGTATTTGAAACTCCTCCCATTGAAGACCATCCTTTCATTGGTAATGAGCTACATTTCCACTTCATTACCCACCGAAGGAAAGGAATGCGCTGAGCAGGTCAGAAAAAGAAACCCTGCCGTCTACTTCACACACGAAATGATGAAGGCCTTCAAATTCTGTACAGTGATAATGAAGTAAAGAAAAATATGCTGAAATAAAACAAACGTCATTGAGATTTTTTCCCATCAAGTCCGGCGCGCTGACAGCAAAAGCAGTGCATTCGGGGTTTTTCTTGTTTGTTTTTTTTTATGGTAAAAACTGGGCAAACAAAGACCTTTAAAGTACAACATTAACAACATCGTATTCTTAGAAAATTACATTTTCTTCATGGCAAGAGCTTCTCTCGCTCTTTTTCTACTCACCTCCTGATTGCATTTTCCGGTCAAACTAAGAAAACCACTTTGAACGAAAAAAGTAAAACCAAATAAATGTAAAAACCTGCAAAAGTCATTGGCTTGGGATAGTCCGGGGGTCAGCAACCCGCGGCTCTGGAGCCACATGCGGCTCTTTAGCACGCACCTGTATAGGATTAATGAATCCTCTCGCACTCTTTAAAAGGGCGGCAGGGAGAGAGGGGGAGAAACAACGATGGAACGAGACGAAGCGCATGAAACCCGAAAGAGAGGGAGAGCGAGAGGCAGATGACGCGGACGACTGAAAAGAAACGCTTCGTCTCGTTCCGTCGTTGTTTCTCCCCACGTCCATGGCTGCCGTCCTTTTAAAAAGTGTGAGATTTCATTAATCCTATACAGGTGCGCGATCCACGCACCTGATTTTGATTGTGGCGTCGCTCCCGGCACTCGATCGCCATCCCCGCCTCCTCGCCGCCGTCATGCCCTGCCTCTCTTATCGGACAGTGGGCTCCGCCTACCCACAATCACATTTCAAGATTTACGTCAGCCTGTGATACGTAATCATTTTGATAGAAGGCTAATGTAGCTAATTAGCCGCTTACATCATGGGTGTCAAACTCTGGCCCGCGGGCCAAATTCGGCCCGCCGTTTAATTTAATTTGGCCCTTGAGGCGATATCAATTTAGCATTAGAGCTGGCCCGCCGGTGTTATACAGGGTAGGTGCCGCTGTAACACCGCATTCACCGCTTGCCAACCCTCCTAATTTTCCCGAAGTTCAGTGCCCCTCCCGAAAATCTCCCGGGGCAACCATTCTCCCGAATTTCTACCGATTTCCACCTGGACAACTATATTGGGGGCGTGCATTTAAGGCACTGCCTTTAGCGTTCTCTACAACCTGTCGCCACGTCCGCTTTTCCTCCATAATAAGAGCGTGTCACATAATATTTGTGCCTTTTACACACACACACACACGCACAAGTGAATGCAAGGCATACTTGGTCAACAGCCATACAGGTCACACTGACGGTGGCCGTAAAAACAACTTTAACACTGTTACAAATATTCGCCACACTGTGAACCCGCACCAAACAAGAATGACAAACACATTCCGGGTGAACATCCGCACCGTAACACAACCGAACAAATACCCAGAACCCCCTTGCAGCACTAACTCTTCCGGGAAACTTCCAGCAAACTGAGCAATAATTAACGATTTATTCGTGCATTTTCTCTTGCTACTTCAAGGCTTGAATGTTTGGTTCAGTCATTATTGTTATTTTATTTTCAAATGTATTAATAGCCTGTGGGAAAAAATGTGATATTTACCTCAGAAGATTGCAAATAGAAAAAAAGGCATAAAATTTTTATTTAAATTTTATTTGATATGCCATTGATATTTTGGGGATAGGTTGATTGGCAACACTAAATTGGCCCTAGTGTGCGAATGTGAGTGTGAATGTTGTCTATCTATCTGTGACTTGTCCAGGGTGTATCCCGCCTTCCGCCCGATTGTAGCTGAGATAGGCGCCAGCACCCCCTGCAACCCCAAAAAGGGAATAATAATGGATGGCATTGATATTTTTTTTAATTATTATTATTATTATTTGAAACTGATTTTGCATGTCACTTAAGTTATTTAAGCCTTGCTTTTTCAATATTTAATGCAAAACTCGTTTGGGTCCTTATTAAAAGGTTCATTTGTTCAACCTTGGCCCGCCGCTTTGTTCCGTGTAAAATTTTGGCCCACTCTGTATTTGAGTTTGACACCCCTGACTTTCATCATGTGTTGGCGTCATTATAACACTTATATGAGTCCTTCATTTGTGGTCCAATATGGCTCTTTTCACCATTTGGAGTTCCCGACCCCTGGGATAATCTCAGCTCTTACCGATTTGCCCGTAAACCTGGTAAAGCTTGTTTATCTTTACCAACAAGTGCAAAATACAAACAAACAAAAAAACACACTGATTCTGATCCAGTTAGGCACATACACACCAATCAAGTCTCGTGAAAGTGTCCAAAAAAAAAAAAAAAAATCTACCTTATAAGATGCTTCCTGTTGTAAACAAAATCTATTTTTAATCAGGCAGGGGTCCGTCCAGGCGGTGCATCTTCACCAGTAGCACATGTTAAAGCCTCTTACAATATGTACAGTACAAGTCTCTTTCTTCCAACTCAATCAAATTGTCCTGGCGGAAATCCCCGAGCGTCAAGATGAGTCATTTTCCCGTATTCGCGTCCACGGTTCGCCGTCGGCATCGGGAAATTCCGACCGTTTCGTTTCGAAGTTATTAAAAAGGTATTACTACCTCTCAGTGTATCTTGGGGATGTTTCTTGGGAGTTTTTTTTTCACTGAAGAATCTGAATAGGATCCTTACGGGTTCTTTGGGTAGCTATCCTCGTGTTTGTGTTAAGATGATTTTTTTTTTTCCACGGTCCAAAGCGGTCCTTCTTAATGGATGGTAGTCAGATCCCCCAGCCAGGCGCCGGGTAAGGGCCGTGGACATGTGTACTCATTCTGGAAGAAAACAAATAGAAAGACGGAGTTAGAATCATCGCAGGCAAGTGATGCTAAAGAGCTGATCTACAAACCCTGTTTCCATATGAGTTGGGATATTGCGTTTGATGTAAATATAAACAGAATACAATAGTTTGCAAATCCTTTTCAACCCATATTCAGTTGAATGCACTACAAAGACAGATATTTGATTTTCAAAATAATAATAAAACGTTATTTTTTTTTTGCAAATAATAATTAACGTAGACTTTCATGGCTGCAACACTTGCCAAAGTAGTTGGGAAAGGGCATGTTCACCAATGTGTTGCAAACCCCGTTTCCATATCAGTTGGGAAATTGTGTTAGATGTAAATATAAACGGAATACAATGATTTGCAAATCATTTTCAACCCATATTCAGTTGAATGCACTACAAAGACAAGATAATTGATGTTCAAACTCATAAACTTGATATTTTTTTTGCGAATAATAATTAACTTAGAATTTCATGGCTGCAACACTTGCCAAAGTAGTTGGGAAAGGGCATGTTCACCACTGTGTTGCAAACCCGTTTCCATATCAGTTGGGAAATTGTGTTAGATGTAAATATAAACGGAATACAATGATTTGTGAATCATTGTCAACCCATATTCAGTTGAATATGCTACAAAGACAAGATAATTGATGTTCAAACTCATAAACTTGATATTTTTTTCGCGAATAATAATTAACTTAGAATTTCATGGCTGCAACACTTGCCAAAGTAGTTGGGAAAGGGCATGTTCACCACTGTGTTGCAAAGCCGTTTCCATATGAGTTGGGAAATCGTGTTAGATGTAAATATAAACGGAATACAATGATTTGCGAATCCTGTTGATCAGGGGCAGTAGCTCCACAGCCACAGATCCACTATTAACCACTAATATCACAGTCAAAATGAAAGCTTGTTCCCATAGGCACCATAAACTGTTAATAATGTCTCGACAAAAGTGTATATTATATATACTATTATATTTATAGTATTTATATAGGTGTGTGTGTGTGTGTGTGTGTGTGTGTGTGATGGATATGTGTGTATTTTGGGTATATGCATGTGTGTATGTATGTGATTATGTGTGTATATGTATGTATGTGTGTATATATGTATATATATATATAAATTGTATATATGTGTGTACATATGTATATATGTAAGTGTGTGTGAATTTAAATGTATTTTATATAGACAATATATAGCAGCAACCACTGAATTGAATTATATTATATATATTATTGTATAATATATTGTATATATATATATATATTGTGTATGTATAGGGGTGGGACCTAATAAGTTTACTTCTTCCCACTCCCTTTTGAGCCAATCTTGACATCTACAAAAGATTAGTCACATGTAATGTTTTCAATGTAGGTGTAAAAATAATGTATCTATATATTTCTTTTGTATTTTATGTCATTCTCTTGTTTTGTTTGCATGGCTCAAAATAAACCATTCATTCATTCATTCATTGTCAACCCATATTCAGTTGAATATGCTACAAAGACAACATATTTGATGTTTAAACTGGTATTTTTGATTTTTAGAATTTGATACCAGGAACACGTGACAAAGAAGTTGGGAAAGGTGGCAATAAGTACTGATAAAGTTGAGGAAAGCTCATCAAACACTTATTTGGCACCTCCCACAGGTGTAGTACTAAAACCCGTTCAAACTTGATAGGGCACGCAAAGTTAAACTACGAAGGGCCCGCCCATCCATTCTCTGCCGCTTGTCCTGTTCGGGTCGCGACGGGGTGCTAGAGTCTATCTCAGCGGCATAGCTCGGTTGGTAGAGTGGCCGTGCCAGCAACTTGAGGGGTGCAGGTTCGATTCCCGCTTCCGCCATCCTAGCCACTGCCGTTGTGTCCTTGGGCAAGACACTTTACCCACCTGCTCCCAGTGCCACCCACACTGGTTTAAATGTAACTTAGATATTGGGTTTCGCTATGTAAAGCGCTTTGAGTCACTTGAGAAAAGCGCTATATAAATATAAGTCACCTCACTACAATCGAGCGGAAGGCGGCGTACACCCTGGACAAGTCGCCACCTCATCGCAGGGCCAACATAGATAGACAGACAACACTCACATTTAGTGTTGCCAATCTACCGATCCCCAGGTGCATGTCTTTGGAGGTGGGAGTACCTGGAGGGAACCCACACAGTCACGGGGAGAACATGCAAACTCCAAACAGAAAGATCCAGAGCCCGGGATCGAACCCAGGACTGCTCAGGACCTTTGTATAGTGAGGTACATGCACTAACCCCTGTTCCACCGTGCTGCCCATACTACTAAGGGTAATTTCTCTTAAATGAGTAAGATAGCGGGTGCAATATATTTTATGCTGATTATCAGAATACATTTAAAACTGGGAGGAGGAGATATACCGTATTTTCCGGACCATAGGGCACACCGGATTAAAATGTCCACGGCCGATGAATTATCTATTTTCGATCTTTTTTCATTATGAGGTGCACCAGAATATAAGGCCCAGTAAAGGACTCATATTATTATAATTGTTTTCTAAATGTAAAATACTTTCTTGTGGTCTACATAACATGTAATGGTGGTTCTTTGCTCAAAATGTTGCATAGATTATGTTTTACAGATTGATTGATTGATTGATTGAAACTTTTATTAGTAGATTGCACAGTACAGTACATATTCCGTGCGATTGACCAGAAAATGATAACACCCGAATACGTTTTTCAACTTGTTTAAGTCGGGGTCCATGTTAATCAATTCATGGATCATCTTCAAGTTGCTTTCTGACAGTCAGGATGCGCCGTTTTGTGGGCGGTCTTATTTACGTGGCTCACCTTTGACAGCGTCTTCTTTGATCTAGCGGTGTAGCGTGCAAGGACGGGAGTGGAAGAAGTGTCAAAAGATGGAGCTAACTGTTTTAATGACATTCGGAGTTTGCGTCAATCAACAACGGAGCAGCATCTCCTCATCCGTGGCTCACTAGTGCAACAACAACGCTGGAAATATGTCCTGTGAAAATCCGTCCGACCGGAACTCTCTAATAACTAATGTTCCTTAGGTGAATAATATAAACTCACTACACCGGTATGTTTTAGCACTAAAATGGCGAGTTTACTGACAGATATAAGTAAGAACTTTACACTACTTTATATTAGAAATGGCAACAGCGGAGGTGTGACGAATCCGGAGGATCGTGATGCAGAGTCGTTCTCTCAATGATGCAGTTGGGCTCGAACACAGCGTGAAGGTAAGACAAACTGATTTATTTAATAAATAAAAGAGACTATGAAACCGAAAAACTTGCAGAAGGCACAAAAGGCAAAACAAACAGAACTAGCATGGGAGCTAGAAAAAAACAAAAGCGCTAGCATGTGAGCTAGAGAACTAACAAAGGATTAGCGCGGAAGCTAGCAAGTACAGATCAGGTCATCAAAGTTGTCACTGTTGTGTAAAACACAAACTAGAAGGCAAGACTGAATGAACAGAAAAGGCAGGCTTAAATCAGGTCAGTAATTACAAAAAAAGGTGTGCGTCCGGAAACAAGTGGCAGGTGAAACTAATAAGTAACTATGGTGACAAGATCAAACAAGGACGTGCAACCAGGAACTAAGGCAAACATTAGCAGACTCAAAACCAAAACATAATATGATCCGGGCAGCGGATCATTAACAGGAGGATGAATGTCCCATAACAAGAAGATAGAGAAAAAGAAGCTTATTGTCTATGTGGTCGGCACGGACTACACAGGCGGACGGGCGCACATTTTCAGGACTTATGCAGATCCCAAAATACAGATCAGCTGGTACCAGGAGGAAATAAAAGTTGGTTTTGCATAATATTGCGAAACAAAACACCCAATAAAATGTCTGCGAACAGGTGCCATTTTGCGGCCCTTATACACACCCCATAATAATACTCGTGTGTTGAAGAGTACGTCTGACTACTGTAGTCGTGACGCGCCGACAATCCATCAAGCGGTGCGGCTTCATAGCCTTTTGAGCGCCGTGTGGAACATTTAAATTTGTGGTGTCGTTTACTGGCATCTTATTGCAGTCTACACATATTTCTTATGTGTGGTTACACTTCTCATTACATCTTAAACCAAATAAAATGGCTTCGAGGTTGGTAAGCACAACCCAAATTATTCTGTACGTTAGGCGCACTGTCGAGTTTTGAGAAAATGAAAGTATTTTAAGTGTGCTTTATAGTTATTTTTTTCCCCTTTTTGCAATTCTACCTTGTCTACCCTCTCTGCATCCTGGGGCCACACCCTTGACCAAGACCTTAACATAACCACTCCAGAACTGGTTCTGCAATTTACTTAGTGTAGCTCTGTTGGTAGAGTGGCCGTGCCAGCAACTTGAGGGTTGCAGGCTCGATTCCCGCTTCCGCCGTCCTAGTCACTGCCGTTGTGTCCTTGGGCAAGACACTCTACCCACCTGCTCCCAGTGCCACCCACACTGCTTTAAATGTAACTTAGATATTGGGTTTCACTATGTAAAGCGCTTTGAGTCACCAGAGAAAAGCGCTATATAAATATAATTCAATACTTTCTTGACAAGGAATAAACATATGAGGAAAAACAGAGGTCATCCTCCAAAAAAGCCAGAAAAAAAAGAATAATTCATGGATTAAAAGCCAAAATTTGCATATTTTTCACATTATATTTTATTCATCATGATATCATTAATGTTACTTTTTTTTTTCATTGTTTTTTCACTACTTTTAATCCGACGCTGCGTAGGAACAGCACTTTGGGCAACAGGCGAGTGTAGAGAGCAGAGTATTGTTAGCGAAGGGCAGATCTCAACAGGATACAGGACTCCCGACGAGCAGGACCTGAGCTGAACTTAGATTTTGATTTGTCGGACAGACAAGTCTTCACATGCCGGTTTATCAGCAGGCCGGCGGGCTCTGCGTGACGAGCATCACAACCCAGTACACAAAAATAGATAAATCCTGATGTTTTTTTCTGAGCATCTGCACAAATTCATGTGCTGTTATGCCCAATATTCAAATTGAGTCTGATGGACTATTCTAGAACTACTTTCAGCTTTTCAAGTTATTGGCAAGGAAACTTTTATAGAATTGGACATTTGTCGGAAAGAGGAGCAAAGAAGAGATGTGATTGATGCCCTTAACCCGGGGGTCGGCAACCTGAGGATCTAGAGCCGCATTCGGCTCTTTAACACCGTCCTAGTGGCTCCCTGGAGCTTTTTGAAAAATTTATGAAAATGGAAAAAGTTTGTTTTAATATGGTTTATGTCGGAAGAAAAAATAACACAGACCTTCCTAATTGTTAGAAACCCCACTATTTATATCAAACATGTGTGAAGAGGCGCAGCTGAAGGGCCAACAGCGGGGTAGGACACGCTGTAGCCCTGCCCAAGATGGCGGCAAGGAGGCGGGGAATGCCGGGAGCGACGCCGCCGCAATCAAATTCAGGAAATCGGGAAGCGATTAACAATAATCCTGACACTGTATAAAAGGGGAGAAGGAGGCAAGATCGAAGAGGAAGGAGGAGAGTATGCGGCGCATGAGAAGCGAGAGCAACAGAGCGCAAGACGAGAACGACGACGAGGGCGGCTGAAAAGCAGACCCGGAACGAGCAGTGGAGGAAGGAGCTGAAAAGCGATCCGAGCTGCGACCAAGCTTTATTCAATCAATCAATCAATCAATGTTTACTTATATAGCCCTAAATCCCTAGTGTCTCAAAGGGCTGCACAAACCACCACACAAACCACTACGACATCCTCAGTAGGCCCACATAAGGGCAAGGAAATCTCACACCCAGTGGGACGTCCGTGACAATGATGACTATGAGAACCTTGGAGAGGAGGAAAGCAATGGATGTCGAGCGGGTCTAGCATGATACTGTGAAAGTTCAATCCGTAATGGATCCAACACAGTCGCGAGAGTCCAGCCCAAAGCGGATCCAACACAGCAGCGAGAGTCCCGTTCACAGCGGAGCAAGCAGGAAAACGTCCCAAGCGGAGGCGGATCAGCAGCGCAGAGATGTCCCCAGCCGATACACAGGCGAGCAGTACATGGCCACCGGATCGGACCGGAACCCCTTCAATAGGGGGAGTGGGACATAGGAGAAAAAGAAAAGAAACGGCAGATCAACTGGTCTAAAAAGGGAGTCTATTTAAAGGCTAGAGTATACGAATGAGTTTTAAGGTGAGACTTAAATGCTTCTACTGTGGTACAAGGAGGAAAATAAAAGAAACGGCAGATTATTGAAAAATAAAGAAGTCAAACCTGCTCAAATCATGTCCTTCCTGGGTGGTCCATTGAACCCGCACGACGACAACGAGCGACTGTCACAACATGCTTCCCGGATGAGAGTATTTGGCAAGCGGCGCTTTGTCCTACGACGTATTATTTTCGGGTCTCCCCATGTCTAGCATTAAAAGATTACAGTTGGTACAAAATGCGGCTGCTAGACTTTTGACAAGAACCAGAAAGTCTGATCACATTACGCCTGTACTGTATATACCTTTATATACATATATACATACATATATACCTATACTGTATATACCTTTATATACATATATACATACATATATACCTATACTGTACATACCTTTATATACATATATACATACATATATACCTATACTGTATATACCTTTATATACATATATACATACATATATACCTGTACTGTATATACCTTTATATACATATATACATACATATATACCTATACTGTATATACCTTTATATACATATATACATACATATATACCTATACTGTATATACCTTTATATACATATATACATACATATATACCTATACTGTATATACCTTTATATACATATATACATACATATATACCTGTACTGTATATACCTTTATATACATATATACATACATATATACCTATACTGTATATAACTTTATATACATATATACATACATATATACCTGTACTGTATATACCTTTATATACATATATACATACATATATACCTATACTGTATATACCTTTATATACATATATACATACATATATACCTATACTGTATATACCTTTATATACATATATACATACATATATACCTATACTGGCTCACCTGCACTGGCTTCCTGTGCACTTAAGATGTGACTTTAAGGTTTTACTACTAACGTATAAAATACTACACGGTCTAGCTCCATCCTATCTTGCAGATTGTATTGTACCATATGTCCCGGCAAGAAATCTGCCTTCAAAGGACTCCGGCTTATTAGTGATTCCCAAAGCCCAAAAAAAGTCTGCGGGCTATAGAGCGTTTTCATTTCGGGCTCCAGTACTCTGGAATGCCCTCCCGGTAAAAGTTTTAGATGCCACCTCAGTAGAAGCATTTAAGTCTCACCTTAAAACTCATTTGTATACCCTAGCCTTTAAATAGACTCCCTTTTTAGACCAGTTGATCTGCCGTTTCTTTTCTTTTTCTCCTATGTCCCACTCTCCCCTGTGGAGGGGGTCCGGTCCGATCCGGTGGCCATGTACTGCTTGCCTGTGTATCGGCTGGGGACATCTCTGCGCTGCTGATCCGCCTCCGCTTGGGATGGTTTCCTGCTGGCTCCCCTGTGAACGGGACTCTCGCTGCTGTGTTGGATCCGCTTTGGACTGGACTCTCGCTGCTGTGTTGGATCCGCTTTGGACTGGACTCTCGCGACTGTGTTGGATCCATTACGGATTGAACTTTCACAGTATCATGTTAGACCCGCTCGACATCCATTGCTTTCCTCCTCTCCAAGGTTCTCATAGTCATCATTGTCACCGACGTCCCACTGGGTGTGAGTTTTCCTTGCCCTTATGTGGGCCTACCGAGGATGTGGTAGTGGTTTGTGTTGTGGTTTGTGCAGCCCTTTGAGACACTAGTGATTTAGGGCTATATAAGTGAACATTGATTGATTGATTGATTGAAATATGTTGAGAAAACTGCCGCAGACGAGTAAACAAAGTTTTGACACACAAGATGGCGGCTGCCTGGAAGGATTATGGGTAATCGCCACTAGCGGAAACCCATCTATTAGGCTACTTCCTAGAATACGAGGCACGAAACCACACGAGCTGCTCACTGGCACATAGACACATTAAGTATAAACATGCTGTACTTAATTAATCCTGCCAAGGAAATGAGTACAATTAAAACAAGCGAAGAAGTCAATTACATTAGCAGATGTACCCACTTTGTATCCGTCTTTCCACGCTATCATCAATATTGCAGATGTCTTGCTTTGCAACTGGTAATGGAGCAATTAGCGGCGCAGTAGTCTATTTTGTTTGCTCTTCCTGTACTGTACATTCTCTTTGTACAGTTTACCAAACTGCAGGGATCGCAGTGCCTTCTTGTGGTAACTTAAATACTGGAATAATTTTACTGTAATTATGTTTTTAGGCTTGTTTTGCATTCCACTGTAACCCCAGAACCTTGACACAAGTGTCATAATGATGTTACACAATGAGTTTGCATACCGTATTTCCTTGAATTTCCACAGGGTCCAACTCGTCACGTCACGAGTGACACTTCACCTGTCATCATTTTCAAAATGGAGGAGGCTGATTTCAATCATTTCAATAACATTTCCGGCCTTCTCGTTGCACTTGTGAGCCACGGATGAGGAGATGCTGCTCCGTTATTGATTGAAGTAAAGTCTGAATGTCATTAAAACAGTTAGCGCCATCTTTTGATAGTTTTTACACTCCTGTCCTTGCACGCTACACCGCTAAAAAAAGATGACGGGGAGAAGACGCTATCGAAGGTGAGCCACGTAAATAAGACCGCCCACAAAACGCCGCATACAGTAGCGACTATCAGAAAGCGGCTTGAAGATGATCTGTAAAACATCATCCATGCAACATTTTGACTTAAGAAACACCAATACATGTTATGTAGACCAGTGGTCCCCAACCTTTTCGTAGCTGTGGACCGGTCAACGCTTGATATGAAAAATTGAGGTTTTTGTCATGAAAAAGGGAGGGTTTTTTTGGGAGGGTGCACTAATCGTAAGTGTATCTTGTGTTTTTTATGTTGTTTTAATAAAAAAAATAAAATAGAAAAAAATAATAAAAAAAAAAAAAAATAAATAAATTAAATAATTTATATAGCGCTTTTCTCTAGTGACTCAAAGCGCTTTTACATAGTGAAACCCAATATCTAAGTTGCATTTAAACCAGTGTGGGTGGTACTGGGAGCAGGTGGGTGAAGTGTCTTGCCCAAGGACACGACGGCAGTGACTAGGATGGAGGGCGCGGGGATCGAGCCTGGAACCCTCAAGTTGCTGGCACGGCCGCTCTACCAACCGAGCTATATATTTTTTTTAATTTTAAAATTAATAAAAAATGATGGTTGGGGACCACTGATGTAGACCACAAAAAAGTATTTTGCATTTAGAATAAAAAAATTAAAAATATGACCCCTTTGAAAATAGACCTGCCTGGACCCGTGTCATGTTCTGTGGTCTGGATTTTGCTTAGTTATGTTCTGTTTTGTTTTTGACTCCATTAGTTCCCGTTTTTGTGCACCCTGGTTTGTTTTAATTTCCATGACAACCATTAGTTTCACCTGCGTCATTTGTTTGAAGTCACGCACCCCGTTGTTAATCATGTCACTATTTAAGCCTGTTCATTTTCTGTTGGTCGTGCTGGTGTCATCACTCTTGTTTTTGCTCTTTTTTGCACTATCCATGCCATAGTTCGTACTGATGTTCATTGTTCATGCTGCTTTGCTCATGTCACAGTAAGTGTTGTTTGTTTTATGTTCATAGTTTATGTTGAAGTATTTGTTTTGTTCCCTACGTTAAGTTTTGTGCCTCCATATCGAGTGCCATTTGTTTGTAGCTTTTGAGTTACCGTATTTCCTTGAATTGCCGCCGGGTATATAGTATGCGCCTGACTAGAATTACTACCAGGTCAAACTTGTTTCGCAAAATAATTAGCGAATGCTTAGCATTACCGCCAGCTCAGGATTAACGCCGGGTCAAACTCGTATTGCAAAATATTGTTTTTATTAGCGCAGGTCTAGAATCTCCGCCGGGTCAAACTCGTTTTGCCAAATAATTAGCATATGCCTAGAATTTCCGCCGGGTCAAACTCGTCACGTCACGAGTGACACTTCACCTGTCATCATTTTCAAAATGGAGGAGGCTGATTTTAATAATTTGACATCACACAAAGGGATTTAAGGTCCGAGCTATTAAATATGCTAAAAAGAACAGTAAGCAGCTATGTTTTATTAATGTACCGTAGCTGTGTGTGTCAAATATGAGTCATTAAATGACTCCCGCCTTCTGGTGGTAGAGGGCGCTAGTGATCCTTCTTGCGACTACTTGGCTGCAGAACAAATGACAACAAGCAGCAAGAGTGAGCAGTGATCGTTTATTTTTTCCTCTCGCTTGCACTTTTAACATGGAGGATTACATATCTAAAATAAAACAGTTTTCTAAACTGGACTTTCAATCGAAGCAGGAGGTAATAAAGGAAGATCTCCATCGAGACAGAGAGACTTTAAAAACTGAAGAAAGATAAGGAAGACTTCTATAAACAAGTTATCGATGCTTTTGATCAGAAGGAGCTGCCCATGGACTTCATTTATGAGTAAAGGTAAGACCATAATAAAGTTTTTTTTAATTAAATGTGCTTTTCATGATGGTATCCTTACATCACACTCAAATTTATAAGCGCAGGCCTAAATTTACCGCATGCCTTTGGTAAGCGCCGGAGTGAGAAGAGGTTTTAAATTAATTAGCACCCTGGCGGCAATTCAAGGAAATACGGTAAGAATAAAATCATGTATTTACAATCCAATCAATCCAATCCACTTTATTTATATTAAACAACAATAACGTTTCCAAAGTGCTGCACAGCCATGTTAAAAACAATATTATGCCCCACCAATGACTGAATAAAACAAAAAATGAATAAAAATAAAACCAATAAAAACAATACAAAAACAAATATGATTAAAAACTATTTTAAAGGGTAAAATCAATTAAAACAGTAAAATAATAATCAAAGTGTATAAAAAACACAGAGGACAACAGAGGACCACACAACTCACGTAGTGTTAAAAGCCAAAGAATAAAAGTGGGTCTTAAGACCAGACTTAAAACACTCCACTGTGGAAGCAGTTTGAACATGGAGGGGCAGAGTGTTCCAGAGCTTAGGGCCGACCACAGAGAAGGCCCTGTCTCCCCTGGTCTTAAGTCTGGTCTTGGGCACCACGAGCTGGACCTGGCTCTCGGACCTCAGAGCGCGCGCAGGAATGTAAATTTGGATGAGGTCCGAGATATATTGAGGTGCCAGTCCATGTAAAGATTTAAAAACAAACAGCAATGTTTTCAAATCAATTTTAAAATGAACAGGGAGCCAGTGCAAACTCTGAAGAATTGGGGTTCTATGCTGGCGTTTCCTGGCCCCTGTTAAAAGTCCTGCTGCCGCATTCTGGACTAACTGCAACCGAGAGAGAGCTTTTTGGCTAATGCCAGCATAAAGTGCATTGCAGTAGTCCAGGCCACTTGAAATAAAAGCATGCACCACTTCTTCAAAAAGGTTAAAAGATAAAAACGGTTTAACCTTTACTAAAAGACGAAGGTGATAAAAACACGATTTTAAAACGCCATTGACTTGTTTGTCTAGTTTAAAATGGCTGTCTATAGTGACGCCAAGGCTGGTGACTTTGGGACGCACATCATTTTGCAATGGTCCCAAGTCAGTGAGGGCCGGACCAAAAACTAAAATTTCCGTTTTTTCCCTCATTCATTATTAAAAAATTCTGGGCTAACCAAGCCTTGACGTCACATAGACAGTTAAGAAGGTGTATTTACCTTTGCAATCCTGGAAAACAAACCCCACCAGAGTCCACATTCTGACAACCCGCTCATCAGCAGTGCGCCTTATGGCCCGGAAAATACGATAATATACTTTAGAGCTAATCGAGGTGTTGCCTAGAATGAAGCGCTTACTTCCTTGATGACGACGTCTGAAGTATTAAAAATAAAAGGTTTTCTTATCCCTGGTTGGAGACGTTTGCTTATCTTGTGCAATGTTTGCATAAGTAGGTTGACCTCGTTGATGTGTTTCGCTCGGCTTTAGCATTTAGAGTTGAAATTATCCCGGAGAAACTTGGCAAGCTTTATCGACAAGGACCCTTCAGTTGCATAGATGCAGAGCGACAGTTGCCTGGCCATCGATGCTGTTGATGATCTCTGTCAGGCCACATCAGGAGTATTTTGCCTCAAAGCACAGGAAGGCATTTAAAAAAAAAACATTCTAATATCCGAGACAAGCCCATAGCTGACAAGCCTCTGCAAAAATTGAGATCCCACTGTCGCCCTAATGCTCGCCTTTCAACATGTTTCTCATGACTTTTTTCTCCTCCGGTCTTGGCTTCCTGTCGGTGAACAAAGATGCTGGCAGGGGTCCTGGTGGTTTCAACATTAAACTATTTTGAAACCACCAGGATCGCCGCCTTGATACTCAGGAGATGACTTGGCTTCCGTAGCCGCGCTTGATTCTGTAGTTTCTTGCCAAAAGGGAAAAGACATTATATGCACTGAATTCGCTCGGATGTGAAAACCTCGGGTCTAAAAACCAGTCGCCTCTGGATTCCTGTTTTGCTTCGTGCAACACGCAGGGATAATTGAGCTGAAAGTCGCTAACGACCGCTGACATTAGTTAATCAATGTCAGTGTTGGGTTTGAAAAGGATAAACAGGGAATATCGCTGAATCTGAATCTAATTTAACATTAGCTCCATGGGGGAGTTGTTTACTCCATCCATCTATCCATCCGCTTATCCGAGGTCGGTTTGCGGGGGCAGCAGCCTAAGCAGGAAAGCCAAGACTTCCCTCTCCCCAGCCACTTCGTCCAGCTCCTCCCGGAGGATCCCGAGGTGCTCCCAGGCCAGCTGAGAGACTTCCCAACGTGTCCTGGGTCTTCCCCTGTGGGCGAAACACCTCCCTATGCCTTAACCACCTCATCTGGCTCCTCTCCATGTGGAGGAGCAGTGGCTTTAGTTTGAGCTCCTCCTGGATGACGGAGCTTCTCACCTTATCTCTAAAGGGGGACACCCGCCACCCGGCGGGGGAAACTCATTTCAACCCCTTGTACCCGTGATCTTGTCCTTTCGGTCATAACCCAAAACTCATGACCATAGGTGAGGATGGGAAGGTAGATCGACCGGTAAATTGAGAGCTTACACCTACCACCAGAGCCTGCCACCATGACCCCGCACTCCCCGCCTTATAAATAAATAAATAAATGGGTTATACTTGTATAGCGCTTTTCTACCTTCAAGGTACTCAAAACGCTTTGACACTACTTCGACATTTACCCATTCACACACACATTCACACACTGATGGAGGGAGCTGCCATGCAAGGCGCCAACCAGCACCCATCAGGAGCAAGGGTGAAGTGTCTTGCTCAGGACACAACGGACGTGACGAGGTTGGTACTAGGTGGCCTTCTGTTGCTAGATATCTCGAGATGTACATTGTAATATGTATATGTGCTTAGCTATGGAGGGTTTTTCCCACTCCAGACTGGGCCCCCTTAGGAGCCAAGTCTAGATTGTATTTTTTTACTCATCCTTCCCCAGGGATTTACCTTTTTCCCCGTCTTTTATGGGCCGCCTTGAGGCGACCCATCAGTGTTCCTGTTCTGTAACCCTGTACTCTGTTTGTTTGTCTACTCTTGAACGGGTTTGTGCTGAAAACAAAGATTTCTTGTACTTTTGCAATGCCAATAAAGACCTATCCTATCCTATCCTATCCTATCCTATCCTAACTTTGCCTTCCGGCTCAGCTCCTTCTTCACCACAACGGATCGATACAGCGTCCGCATTACTGAAGACGTCGTACCGATCTGACCTCACGATCCACTCTTCCCTCACTCGTGAACAAGACCCCGAGGAATTTGAACTCCTCTACTTGGGGCAAGATCTCCTCCCCAACCCGGAGACGGCACCCCACCTTTTTTCCGGACAAGAACCATGGACTCGGGTTACCAACATTCGCGGTCCTCTCGAAGGTTTCTCATAGTCATTCTACTCGACGTCCCACTGGGTTGTGAGTTTTTCCTTGCCCTTATGTGGGCTGTGAACCGCAGATGCGTTGTGGCTTGTGCAGCCCTTTGAGACACTTATAATTTAAGTCTATATGAATAAACATTGATGGATTGATTGACTCGAACTTGTAAGTGCTGATTCCAATCCGAGTCGCTTCATACTTTATTGTATCAATAAAATCATCCATCCATCCATTTTTACCGCTTATTCCCTTTTGGTTAGCGGGGGGCAGTAGTGCCTATCTAAGCTGCAATCGGGCGGAAGTCGTCGTACACCCTGGAAAAGTCGCCACCTCATCACAGGGCCAACACAGATAGAAATAAAATCAATATCCTCTCAACCAAGGGTCCTCAACATGCCCGCCAAACCTCACCCAAGTAAAGAAACCATTAAGTTGTACACAAAGCTGTTCAATATTGGAGGGTTTGCATAGTTTGCTCAATGGGTAATGATACTCACGCTCCAAACTCTGGGACAAGTCTTGGTGGTTGCTGACCCGTATCATTGTTTCTTAACTATACTATTATTTTCCCCTCACGTGCTGTGGGTGGACCCCTTTCATCCATTTCCGGGAAGTTCCTCAAGCAAAACTTCCTCAAGCAAAGCGTCAATGAATAAATGACAGGGCGCTTCATGTGAAATTTTACCGCAAACCTAATGACAGCCGCTTCCTGCTCTGTCACTGATTAAAGTTTAAAGGCAAATCTCCCCACATGAACCTCACTGTCTTACAAAGCGTTACAAAGCCTTGAAAGGCTGCAATACTGGGTTCAAATCCTGGTCAGGGTAGAGTTAGGAAGGTTTTAATGATGTTAAATATTTTATTTTTTCCCAACTAAAATGATCACTTAACAGGTTTTTCCCCATGAACACCCTTGTGTGGCTTGGGTCTGTGGGACCCGTTTTCATTTTTTTATTAAAAGATAAATGATTCAATTAATTAATTTTTCGAACTGAGACTCACTGACTTTGGCTCATTTTCTGTGAAGAACATATGTCAGAATGTAGGTACACAGAACATCAGAGGGTCAAATGTGCGAGAAAAAGAGACCAGACAGGGTTGACAAACAATGTTGCAACCTTGTGTGGGAACCGCAGGTGCAGAAACACAAAACAAGAATCCCTGTGGGTTGCAGAAACTGGCAGAGTAACAACACTATGAACAATGGCGGAAACGCACAAATTTTCAGGATTTATGCAGATCCCAAATACAGATCAGCAGGTACCAGAAGGTAAGAAAAGTTGGTTTGTCATAATATTGCGAAACAAAACGCCAGATAATGTCTGCGAATAGGTGCCATTTTGTGGTCCCTATACACACACCATTATAATTCTGGTATGTTTAATGCGCCAACAGAAGGAGGACAGAGTGTAGGTACACAGAACATCAGAGGGTCAAATGTGCGAGAAAAAGAGAGCAGACCGTGTTGACAAACAATGTTGAAACCTTGTGTGGGAACCGCAGGTGCAGAAACACAAAAGAAGAATCCCCGTGGGTTGCAGAAACTGACAGAGAAACGCTGGCTGAGTAACAACAATATGAACAATGGCGGACACATGCAAATTTTCAGGATTTATGCAGATCCCAAATACAGATCAGCAGGTACCAGAAGGTAAGAAAAGTTGGTTTGGCATAATATTGTGAAACAAAACACCAGATAATGTCTGCTAATAGGTGCCATTTTGTGGTCCCTATACACAAACCATTATAATTCTGGTATGTTTAATGCGCTAACAGAAGGAGGACAGAGTGTAGGTACACAGAACATCAGAGGGTCAAATGTGCGAGAAAAAGAGAGCAGACAGTGTTTACAAAATATGTTGCAACCTTGTGTGGGAACCGCAGGTGCAGAAACACAAAACAAGAATCCCTGTGGGTTGCAGAAACTGACAGAGAAACGCTGGATGAGTAACAACAATATGAACAATGGCAGACGTGCGCAAATTTTCAGGATTTATGCAGATCCCAAATACAGATCAGCAGGTACCAGAAGGTAAGAAAAGTTGATTTGGCATAATATAGCGAAACAAAACGCCAGATAATGTCTGCTAATAGGTGCCATTTTGTGGTCCATATGCACAAACCATTATAATTCTGGTATGTTTAATGCGCTAACAGAAGGAGGGCAGAGTGTAGGTACACAGAACATCAGAGGGTAAAATGTGTGAGAAAAAGAGAGCAGACAGTGTTTACAAACAATGTTGTGTGGGAACCGCAGGTGCAGAAGAACAAAAGAAGAATCCCCGTGGGTTGCAGAACCTGACAGAGAAACGCTGGATGAGTAACACACTATGAAAAATGGTGGACACGCACAAATTTTCAGGATTTATGCAGATCCCAAATACAGATCAGCAGGTACCAGAAGGTAAGAAAAGTTGATTTGGCATAATATAGCGAAACAAAACGCCAGATAATGTCTGCTAATAGGTGCCATTTTGTGGTCGCTATACACACACCATTATAATTCTGGTATGTTTAATGCGCCAACAGAAGGAGGACAGAGTGTAGGTACACAGAACATTAGAGGGTCAAATGTGCGAGAAAAAGAGAGCAGACAGTGTTGACAAACAATGTTGCAACGTTGTGTGGGAACTGCAGGTGCAGAAACACAATGTAACAACACTATGAACAATGGCGGACGTGCGCAAATTTTCAGGATTTATGCAGATCCCAAATACAGATCAGCAGGTACCAGAAGGTAAGAAAAGTTGGTTTGGCATAATATTGCGAAACAAAACGCCAGATAATGTCTGCTAATAGGTGCCATTTTGTTGTCATTATACACACACATAATAATTATCGTATGTTTAATGTGCCGACAATACCTCAAGTAGTGCGGCTTCATAGCTTACCGAAGTTGTACTTAAAACATTTTGACAGATTTTTGAGCGCCGTGTGTGATGTTCTATATTCTCAATGGAACATTTTACATTTTGGTGTTGTTTACTGCCATCATGATTCAGTCTACACGTATGTCTTATGTACGACTGCCATCTACTGGTCATACTTCGAGGTGAGTAAGCACAACCAAAATTATTCTGTACATTAAGCACACTGGGTTATAAGACCCACCATCGATTTTTGAGAAAATTAAAGGATTTTAAGTGCACCTTATAGTCCGAAAGATACGGTAAATAAAAACATGTGGACAACCTTTTTAATTGGGGAAGGGGCTTCCAAATAAATTCTAATTAGGGTCTCAATTCAGCTGTATGTTTGTATCAGAGATGTTCCCATTGCAAACAACGGAATGGGGTCCCATATTTGCCGTTTTTAAACATCGGTCACAGAACATCGGCTTTAATTTGAGAACAAAATGCTAATCCTCACCACCGTGGTGGAAATAAAACGTTGTCATGTCTGGTGATCATGTTTTGTTTAGTTATGTTCTGTTTTGCTTAAGACTCCATTGTTTCCTGTTTTTGCACTTCCTTGCTTTTTTGGTTTCCATGACTACCCATTAGTTTTCACCTTTCTTCATGTCACGCACCTGTCTCACGTTTTGCACACGCACACCTGTCACTAATCATGTCTATTATTTAAAGCAAAAGTCGACTTCCTGGCGACTTTGCCTTTACTCCCGTCACGTCATGCTACCTCCACTCCGCTTCAATGCGATATTTACGATTCACGCTGCTTGTTTCATAGTTCCATGCCAAGTAAATTTGTGTTTATTGTTCATAGTTTCTGCCTTTGTGCAACCTTTGTTTCATTTGTCAAGTTTGTTCTCCGCCATTGTGCGCGCCTTTTGTTTGCGTCTTGTTTTGTAGCAATATATATAACAATATATTTGTTTTTATATCGTTCTTATTGGTTTTATATTTATTTATTTTTTGTTTTTATTCAGTCATTGGTAGAGCATAATATATATATATATGTTTATTTATTTTATTATTATTATTTTTTTTTACAATTGTTTTTAACATGGCTGTGCAGCACTTCGGAAACGTTATTGTTGTTTAAATGTGCTATATAAATAAAGTGGATTGGATTGGATTACTGTTAAAATTTAAGATGTCATCACCTTCACGCCTTGCCCGCTCCAACTTTCCTTTGCATTCCGGAAAAAAAAAAAAACAAAGTCCACGTTTTGACAAACGTTATTTTTCCATTCATCATTGTCACTGGAGGACCAGAGGAAAATGAAAGGCTAAGCATGCTACACACCCACACACTTAGTACAGTATGATTATATAAACTATGCTAATGTGATTTTACATTGGCATTGTTGGCGTGACCACAGGACGCAGAGGTTTCAGCATACTAGTATGAAAAGTGAACAACCGTGTAAGCTATTGGGACGGATTCACTATCCTTAAGGGCCTACAGGTTAAAAACTGTTTTTAACTGTGTTTGTCCTGCTCTTGGTGATTGAATCTATTCCCTGATGGCTGCAGGTCGAACAAGTGCAGACCAGGGTGAGAGCTGACTGATAGGATTTTTTTTAATTATTATTTTTGCCGTGCCAAGGCAGCGAGAGGGAGCAATGTCCTCTTTCGGGAAGGCAGAGGGAGGCCAATAATTTTCTCCGCTGTCCTGGCCACCGTCTGCAGGGCCTTACAGTATGCAGCCGAACAGGCAGCAAACCACACAGTTATGCAAAACATCCGCTTTGGCTCGATAGTGGAAAATAACCAAAATTAAGAATTATTTGCAATGTTTTTAAAAAGAAAAATCTCGAAATCACATGAACGTAAGTATTCAAACCCTTTGCTCAATACTTTGTCGATGCACCTTCAGCAGCAATTACAGTCTAAAGCAGGGGTCGGGAACCTTTTTGGCCGAGAGAGCCATGAAAGCCAAATATTTCACAATGTATTTCCGTAAGAGCCATATAACATTTTTCAACACTGACTACAACTAAATGTGTGCATTTTTAAGTATGACCAACATTTGTAGAGTATAATAAGTCTCTTATTCTTTTTAACAACATTGTTATCATAAAAGTTAACCAATAATACATATAATACTTCTTACCATTATTCCGACATCTTGAACAGGTGCGGTAGAAAACGGATGGTTGGATTAAAATGGATAAGAATGTTTTATAATTTGAACGTTATTTTTGAAACTGTGATTACCAGCGGAATTATTCTTTACTTATCGTGTTAAGCAATGTCAGCTAAGATTGATCTGAGAGCCAGTCTAGAACCATAGGTTCCCTACCCCTGGTTTAAGCATTAGACATATATATATATATATATATATATATATATATATATATATATATATATATATATATATATATATATATATATATATATATATATATATCTATATAGATATATATATATATATATATATATATATATATATATATATATATATATATATATATATATATATATATATATATATATATATATATATATATATATATATATATATATATAGATATATATATATACACACATGTAAATATGTATGTGTATATATATATATATATGTATCTATATAGATATAGCTATATATATATATATATATATATATATAGAGATATATATATATATACATATATATATCTATATATATACATATATATATATGTATATATATAGATATATATATATATATATATATATATATATATATATATATATATAGATATATAGATATATAGATATATGTATGTATACACATCACAAAACATACAATGAAACAAATGTAAAAAATGTAATATAGATAACACAATGAAATAATAAAAAACTGATTATTAGTGAAAAGCCAGATTAAAAAGTTGGGTCTTTAGCCTTTTATTTATTATTTTATTTTTAAATCAACGCTCTCTGCACTCCTGAGACTCTCTGGTAAACTGTTCCACAGGTGGGGGCCACAGTGGCTGAACACCTCCTCACCCTGGGTCTTTGTTGTGGTATTCGGCGAAGCTAAAAGGCAGGTCAGATAGCTAAGAAGGCGTAAGTACATTAAGACATTTAAAGAAATAATAATTGAACTTTAAAATCGACCCCGAAGCAGACGGTGTAGCCAATGCAGCAATTTTAAAACTGGTGTAATGTGCACCATGTCAGCCACCGGTCCTGTCTCCGGTGTATAAAAATGTGCACAGTGGTCATCTTCGTTACTTCATGCTGTCTGCTGGTAAAGATCTCTGGTACTATGCAACCATTTTGCCATAATGTTAGCGTCTGTGCTTATTATGTCTCAGCATCTCATCTCCTCGCATGTTTCAAACAAAAGCCAGCAGGTTTAAGCTCATTTTTGTTGAGGGCGGAGGAAAAAAACAACAACAATACTTTTACAAGGAAAACCAAAGGAAGCCTTTACAAGCTCTTGATTGATGGCACACAATATCTGGCACTCTCTCCTGAGCACTCTGTCATCACTCTCTGTCAGCCGGACCCTCGGTCCTCTGATTAATGGAGGCATTACCATACTACATCTAATAAATTATATCCTAAACAATGCCGAGTCGGCAGAAGTAGAGCGTTTGCGGTAATTAAGATCATCCCTTTGAAGACGGTGTTTATTTTAAACGGAAGCGATGAGAAGAAAAAACAAACAAACAACAAAAAAAACATTAATTATCTCGCTGTCAAAAAGATATCCTGGAGATGTTTCTAATTGTCTTTCCAGGGATTTAAGTGAAAAGGTGTCAACGTTTATTTGCGGTTGCTAACACAACATATGAATCATATAACAAATGGATCACAGGAGACACAATTAACTTGGCCATTCTTTTTATTTTTTTTAATTACACAACAATGATTTCACACCCGGGCTTGTTTTGTTGCAGATGCATTTACTATAAATATGTGAGGCGAGGTCCAGCCAACGGGCCGACGGCGGGGCAGGGCACGCTGCAGCCCTGCCCAATATGGCGGCAAGGAGGCGGAGAATGCGGATAAGCATAGATCGCCCACCGGCACATAATCGACATTTCTCCTCTGGCTGCATAAAAGGGGAAAAGGAGGAGGGATCATGGCAGAAGGAGAAGGAGAACCAGCAGCAGAACCTGAGGAGCGAAAACGACCGAGAGCGACGAAGATGCGGTCGACTGAAAGCGAACGAGGAGCGAACAGGAGAGGAGCAGCTGAAAAGCGATCCGACCAAAAGACAAAGCTTGTGTTATTGAAAAATAAACCTGCAAAGCAATGTCCTTCCTTGATGGTCCGTGGAACCCGCACGACGGCGGTAGGAGTCCGTCACAATATGTCATCATCTTCAAGCTAGTTTTGAAGTCTTGAATGTCAGAATTTTGACATCAAGTACCTAATCTCGCCTGCAGGTATACCTCATGACTTTGGAGTAGGGTGGTCCCGATATCAACACCTATATCAGACACAATTAACTCGGCCATTCTTTTTTTTTTTTAATTACACAACAATGATGTTTTGTTGCCGATGCATTTACTATAAATATGTGAGGCGAGGTCCAGCCAACGGGCCGACGGCGGGGCAGGGCACGCTGCTGCCCCGCCCAAGATGGCGGCAAGGAGGCGGAGAATGCGGATAAGCGTAGATCGCCCACCGGCACATAATTGACATTTCTCCTCTGGCTGCATAAAAGGGGAAAAGAAGGAGGGATCATGGCAGAAGGAGAAGGAGAACCAGCGGCAGAACCTGACGAGCGAAAATGACCGAAAGCGAGCCGAACACAGCGACGAAGTTGCGGCCGACTGAAAGCGTGCGAGGAGCGAGCAGGAGAAGAGCAGCTGAAAAGCGATCCGACCAAAAGACAAAGCTTGTGTTATTGAAAAATAAACAAGAGTTAAACCCGCAAAGCAATGTCCTTCCTTGATGGTCCATGGAACCCGCACGACGGCGGTAGGAGTACGTCACAATATGTCATCATCTTCAAGCTAGTTTCGAAGTCTTGAATGTCAGAATTTTGACATCAAGTACCTAATCTCGACCGCAGGTATACCTCATGACTTTGGAGTAGGGTGGTCCCGATATCAACACCTTTATCAGACACAATTAACTCGGCCACTCTTTTTTTTTTTTAATTACACAACAATGATGTTTTGTTGCAGATGCATTTACTATAAATATGTGAGGCGAGGTCCAGCCAACGGGCCGACGGCGGGGCAGGGCACGCTGCTGCCCCGCCCAAGATGGCGGCAAGGAGGCGGAGAATGCGGATAAGCGTAGATCGCCCACCGGCACATAATTGACATTTCTCCTCTGGCTGCATAAAAGGGGAAAAGAAGGAGGGATCATGGCAGAAGGAGAAGGAGAACCAGCAGCAGAACCTGACGAGCGAAAATGACCGAAAGCGAGCCGAACACAGCGACGAAGTTGCGGCCGACTGAAAGCGTGCGAGGAGCGAGCAGGAGAGGAGCAGCTGAAAAGCGATCCGACCAAAAGACAAAGCTTGTGTTATTGAAAAATAAACAAGAGTTAAACCTGCAAAGCAATGTCCTTCCTTGATGGTCCATGGAACCCGCACAACGGCGGTAGGAGTACGTCACAATATGTCATCATCTTCAAGCTAGTTTCGAAGTCTTGAATGTCAGAATTTTGACTTCAAGTACCTAATCTCGCCCGCAGGTATACCTCATGACTTTGGAGTAGGGTGGTCCCGATATCAACACCTTTATCAGACACAATTAACTCGGCCATTCTTTTTTTTTTTTAATTACACAACAATGATGTTTTGTTGCAGATGCATTTACTATAAATATGTGAGGCGAGGTCTAGCCAACGGGCCGACGGCGGGGCAGGGCACGCTGCAGCCCTGCCCAAGATGGCGGCAAGGAGGCGGAGAATGCGGATAAGCGTAGATCGCCCACCGGCACATAATCGACATTTCTCCTCTGGCTGTATAAAAGGGGAGAAGGAGGAGGGATCATGGCAGAAGGAGAAGGAGAACCAGCAGCAGAACCTGACGAGCGAAAACGACCGAGACCGAGCCGAAGACAGCGACGAAGATGCGGCCGACTGAAAGCGAGCGAGGAGCGAGCAAGGGAGGAGCATCTGAAAAGCGATCCGATCAAAAGACAAAGCTTGTGTTATTGAATAAAAAAACATGCAAAACAATGTCCTTCCTTGATGGTCCGTGGAACCCGCACGACGGCGGTAGGAGTACGTCACAATATGTCATCATCTTCAAGCTAGTTTCGAAGTCTTAAATGTAAGAATTTTGACATCAAGTACCTAATCTCGCCTGCAGGTATACCTCATGACTTTGGAGCAGGGTGGTCCTGATATCAGCACCTCCATTCAAACATTTTTTAGTCAAAATAAAAATAACTCCTTAAGTATCTGCTTGACTTATGGTTTTACAGCAAACTACCCATCAAATGAATAAAAATGACTGTTGTGTTTTTGTAATTTCCTTGCCTTCTCTATTTTTTGTGTCAGTTTCTTTCCTCAGTCAATTAGTCCCCAGCAAGGCACACCTGCAACTAATCGCAACCCGGTAGCATTTAAGCTCGTCACCGCCAGCTGGTACCTGCCGGTTATTGTTTCCTGAACCTCGCACGTACATCTGTCTGCTTCTACTCATCTGTCCTGGTACGCTGCCTTCTTTGTAATCCTGTTTATCTTGACCTCGTTGTATTTTGTTTCCTAGCCACCTTGATTTAAAGAGGACTTTTGTTGCGCTTAGTGCGTACTGGCTATTTTCCCAGCCGACTACTGAAAAAACTGTTTTGGTTAAAGGGGAACATTATCACAATTTCAAAAGGGTTAAAAACAATAAAAATCAGTTCCCAGTGGCTTGTTGTACTTTTTGAAGTTTTTTTCAAAATTTTACCGATCCCGGAATATCCCTAAATAAAGCTTTAAAGTACCTTATTTTCGCTATCTTTGAAACCACTGTCCATTTCCCTGTGACGTCATACAGTGCTGCCAATGTAAACAAACAATGGGAATACCACAGCAAGATATAGCGACATTAGCTCGGATTCAGACTCGGATTTCAGCGGTTTAAGCGATTCAACAGATTACGCATGTATTGAAACAGATGGTCGGAGTATGGAGGCAGATAGCGAAAACGATGACGTTAAAGAGGACGTTAAGAGTAATATCATCACGGCACGCCCTTAATATTGTAGTCCGAGTGAAAATTGGAGAACGTTGACTCCGGGTGATGTCCGGGAGAGGCATTGAATTCCGGAATCAACCCCGCAACAATCTGGGGGGTCGGCGATTGTGCAGCTGAGCCGCATCAGAGTTGCCTAAGAGCCGCATGCGGCTCCGGAGCTGCGGGTTGCCGACCCCTGATCTAAGCCATACATCACCAAGTCCAATGCAAAAGCATGGGATGCAGTGGTGTAAAGAACATCACCACTGGACTCTGGAACAGTGGAGACACCTTCTCTGGAGTGATTAATCACACTTTTCTATCTGGCAATCTGATGGACCAGTCTGGGTTTGGAGGTTGCCAAAAGAACGCTACATTTCGGGCTGTGAAATTTGGCGGGGGATGAACTATGGTGTGGGGTTGCTTTTCAGGAGTTGGGCTTGACCCCTTAGTTCCAGTGAAAGGAACTCTGAATGCTCCAGGATACTAAAACATTTTAGACAATTCCATGCTCCCAACCTTGTGGGAACAGTTTGGAGTGGGCTCCTTCCTCTTCCAACATGACTGTGCACCAGTGCACAAAGCAAGATCCATAAAGACATGCATGACAGAGTCTGGTGCGGATGAACTTGACTGGCCTGCACAGAGTCCTGACCTGAACCTGATAAAACACATTTGGGATAAATTAGGTCGGAGACTGAGAGCCAGGCCTTCTCCACCAATGCGCTTTTGGAAGGATGGTCGAACGCTCCTATAAACACACTCCGCAACCTTTTGGACAGCCTTTCCAGAAGAGTTGAAGATGCAAAAGTTGGACCGAAAACATATTGAACCCTATGGGTGAGGAATGGAATGGCACTTCAAGTTCATGTGTGAGCCAAGGCAGGTGGCCAAATAATTTTGGCTATATCGTGTATCTACACTAGGGGTCACCAACCTTTTTGAAACTAAGAGCTACTTCTTGGGTACTGATTAATGCGAAGGGCTACCAGTTTGATACACACTTAAATAAATTGCCAGAAATAGCCAATTTGCTCAATTTACCTTTAATAAATAAATCTATATGTATAAAAAAAATGGGTATTTCTGTCCGTCATTCCGTCGTACATTTTTTTTCCTTTTACTGAAGGTTTTTGTAGAGAATAAATGATGAAGAAAACACTTAAATTGAACGATTTAAAAGAGGAGAAAACACGAAAAAAATAAAATTTTTATTTTGAAACATAGTTTATCTTCAATTTCGACTCTTTAAAATTCAAAATTCAACCGGAAAAAATGAAGAGAAAAACTAGCTTATTCGAATATTTTTGAAAAAATAAAAAATAAAAATTTATGGAACATCATTAGTAATTTTTACTGATTAAGATTCATTTTAGAATTTTGATGAAATGTTTTAAGTGGGTTAAAATCCAATCTGCACTTTGTTAGAATATATAACAAATTGGACCAAGCTATATTTCTAACAAAGACAAATCATTATTTCTTCTAGATTTTCCAGAACAAAAATTTTAAAAGAAATTCAAAAGACTTTGAAATAAGATTTAAATTTGATTCTACAGATTTTCTAGATTTGCCTGAATATTTTTTTTTAATTTTAATCATAAGTTTGAAGAAATATTTCACAAATATTCTTCGTTGAAAAAACAGAAGCTAAAATGAAGAATTAAATTAATATGTATTTATTATTCTTCACAATAAAAAAAAAAATACTTGAACATTGATTCGGTATAGCTCGGTTGTGCCAGCAACTTGAGGGTTGCAGGTTCGATTCCCGCTTCCGCCATCCTAGTCACTGCCGTTGTGTCCTTGGGCAAGACACTTTACCCACCTGCTCCCAGTGCCACCCACACTGCTTTAAATGTAATTTAGGTATTGGGTTTCACTATGTAAAGAGCTTTGAGTCACTAGAGAAAAGCGCTATATAAATATAATTCACATTTAAATTGTCAGGAAAGAAGGGGAAGGAATTTAAAAGGTAAAAAGATATATATGTTTAAAAATCCTAAAATCATTTTTAAGGTTGTATTTTTTCTCTAAAATTGTCTTTCTGAAAGTTATAAGAAGCAAAGTAAAAAAATAAATGAATTTATTTAAACAAGTGAAGACCAAGTCTTTAAAATATTTTCTTGGATTTTCAAAGTCTATTTGAGTTTTGTCTCTCTTAGAATATAAAAATGTCGAGCAAAGCCAGACCAGCTTGCCAGTAAATAAATACAATTTAAAAAATAGAGGCAGCTCACTGGTAAGTGCTGCTATTTGAGCTATTTTTAGAACAGGCCAGTGGGCAACTCATCTGGTCCTTACGGGCGACCTGGTGCCCGCGGGCACCGCGTTGGAGACCCCTGATTTACACCGATATCCTGCAAAGCTGAATAATGTTTCTTGTGTGGATGCAGAAGAAAGAGTCGCAGTTCCCAAAACTCCCAGAGGATCTCAGAGCACATCCCTGGCGCGGATGTGAACTTATTTACTCCACGTGGGTAAGTATGTGCATGTTTTATCCGCGCTCAGGCCTTGTGATTTATGACGGTCGGGATGCATGCGGGTGATGGATGAGAACATTAGAAGCTACAAGCTTTGCCAACTAGCTGCCAACCCTCCCTAAGCCTCTGTCGGTATATATTGTCTGCTCGCATATAAAACAACTCAATGCAATATTATTCTTAGGAAAGAAACAAATATAACATACAGCGGCATCTGGAAAGAACCGTTCCCAAGACAGTTATGGTGCTCCGATTGGTTCAGATGTATGGTTTCTCTCTTAAGAAATAAAACATCCATTGAAGAGGATGATATTTAGTTATTATAAAATATTGATTGAATCAGTGTATGAGTGAATGTTCCAAGCCAGGGGTGTCCAAAGTGCGGCCGGCAGGTTTTTTTTTTAACGGCCCCATGGCACATTTTAAGAATACAATTGAAAATTAAATCTGCAAGTAGCGTTGGTTGGGTCCGCCTTTGGCTGCTGCCCCCGAGACCCACGGCCGGATAAGCGTTAGAAGACGCCTTGGAGCCATTATTTTGAGAATCTAATGCATTGTGAAAGTAATGCAGTTGTTGTATTGAAGTGAAAATATCAAACTTCCTGTTGATTTTTGCTAAAGTATGTTAATTATTAAAATGTAGGTCTAAGTGAGACCTACATAGTGTTTTTTGTTTCATGTCTCTCTGACATTCCTACCGGAAGTTACAAGCAGTTTTGTCTGTGTTTTCTTCCTAGGAGCAGTTTGTCCGTGTTGTATTCCTAGGGGGGCGGTAGAGCGCAATTTTGAGTTTCGAGGTTAGGTTTTTACATCAGACCGCAATTTTTGCCAGACCTAATGTGTGTGTCAAGTTTGGTGAGTTTAGAAGCATTTTAAGGGGGTCAAATAACAGCTCAAAGAGGCAAAAATGACATTTTTTAGGGGACTTTGCACAGGGGTTCTTTGAAGGCGCGTAAAATCAAAACCTGAGAACTTATCAAAACTCTGTTCAATACTTTTATTCAAAAGGGTTCAATATCTCTCCTATGCGAGTTTGAAGCCAAAACAACAAACGCACTCAAAGGAGATAATGTTTGAAGAAAGGTGACCGGTTTTTACAAAACTTTGGTTTTGAAGGGGGGATTGCAAACTTCCTGTTGATTTTTGTTGGGGGTTGTCAATCTGTGAAATGTAGGTCTAAGCGAGACCTACATAGAAGTTTTTGTTTCATGTCTCTCCGAAATTCTTACCGGAAGTTACAAGCAGTTTTGTCTGTGTTTTCTTCCTAGGAGCAGTTTTTTCAGTGTTTTATTCAAAAATAGCGCTAGAGCCCAATTTTGAGTTTTGGGGTTTGGTTTTTTCAAAAGATCGCAATATTCGCCAGTCCTTATGTGCGCGCCAAGTTTGGTTACTTTTGAAGCATTTTAAAGGGGTCAAATTACAGCGCAAAGAGGCAAAAATTAGATTTTTTGCGAAAATTTTATTTTGAAGGGGTTTTTGCCAACTTCCTGTAGATTTTTGCTGAAATAAGTGAGTGTATGAAAACTGGGTCTAAGTCAGACCTACATAGGAGTTTTTGTTTCATGTCGCTATGACATTCCTAACAGAAGTTACATGCAGTTTTGTCCGTCATTTTTTCTTAGGGGGCGCTAGAGCGCAATTTTCATTTTGGGGGATTGGTTGCTTAATATGTTGGGAAAGTTTGCTATACCGACGTGTGTGTCAAATTTGGTGAGTTTTGAAGCATTTTAAGGGGGTCAAATAACAGCTCAAAGAGGCAAAAATAGCATTTTTTGCGAAAATTTTCCTTTGAATGGGTTTTTGCAAAATTGTTATTGATTTTTGCCCTAGAATATACACTTATGAAATCTAGGTCTAAGTCAGCCCTACATAGAGGTTTTTATTTCATGTCTCTACGACATTCCTAACGGAAGTTACGAGCAGTCTGTTTTTTTCTTTCTTTCTAGGGGGCGCTAGAGCGCAATTTTCATTTTTGGGGTTTGGTTACTTAATAAGTTGGGAAGGTTTGCCACACCGACGTGTGTGTCAAATTTGGTGAGTTTTGAAGTATGTTAAGGGGGTCAAATTAGGGTGCGAAGGAGCGGAATAATAATAAAACCTTACAGTTTCAATAGGCTCCTTGGCCCATTGCAAAAGGACTCCTTTGGAATCCTTTTGCAAATTGTAAATAAATTGCCTAACAGTTTTAGAACAACATTTCTCAACGAGCTATTGCAAGGAATTTAGGGATTTTACCATCTACGGTCTGTAAAATCATCAAAAAGTTCAGGGAATCTGGAGAAATCACTGCACGTAAGCGATGATATTATGGACCTTTGACCCCTCAGGCGGTACTGCATCAAAAACCGACATCAGTGTGTAAAGGATATCACCACATGGGCTCAGGAACACTTCATTAAACCACTGTCAGTAACTACAGTTGGTCGCTACATCTGTAAGTGCAAGTTAAAACTCTACTATGCAAAGCAAAAGCCATTTATCAACAACACCCAGGAACGCTGTTGGCTTGGCTGGGCCCGAGCTCATCTAAGATGGACTGATGCAAAGTGGAAAAGTGTTCTGTGGTCTGACGAGTCCACATTTCAAATTATATTTGGAAACTGTGGATGTGGTGTCCTCCGGAACAAAGAGGAAAATAACCATCCGGATCTTTATAGGCACAAAGTTCAAAACCCAGCATCTGTGATGGTATGGGGGTGCATTAGTGCCCAAGGCATGGGTAACTTACACATCTGTGAAGGCACCATTAATGCTGAATGGTCCATACAGGTTTTGGAGCAACATATGTTGTCATCCAAGCAACGTTATCATGGACGCCCCTGCTTATTTCAGCAAGACAATGCCAAGCCACGTGTTACAACAGCGTGGCTTCATAGTAAAAGAGTGCGGGTACTTTCCTGGCCCGCCTGCAGTCAAGACATGTTTCCCATCGAAAATGTGTGGCGCATTATGAAGCGTAAAATACGACAACAAGACTGTTGAACAACTTAAACTGTACATCAAGCAAGAATGGGAAAGAATTCCACTTTCAAAACTTCAACAATTAGTTTCCTCAGTTCCCAAATGTCTATTGAGTGTTGCTAAAAGAAAAGGTGATGTAAGACAGTGGTGAACATGCCCTTTCCCAACTACTTTGGCACGGTTTGCAGCCATAAAATTCCAAGTTAATCATTATTTGCAAAAAAAAATAAAGCTTATGAGTTTGAACATCAAATATCTTGTCTTTGTAGCATATTCAACTGAATATGGGTTGAAAAGGATTTGCATATCATTGTATTCCGTTTATATTTACATCTAATACAATTTCCCAACTCATATGGAAACGGGGTTTGTAATTTAAAAAAATGTTATGGAATTGCATTAGAGAAAAGAGCCGTGGAGTCATTTTATCATAAGAAAATCAAGTTTAAACACTTTGCATAGTCCGAAGGTGGTTTGGAACTGATCACCCCCTGAAATCAAGGCAATATTCATGTTACATCCTCACTCTTATGGCGAGAATACAAAATACCGTCTCCTCATGGAAAACAGGATATTAACGAGATGTTTTCCACTGATATATGTACGTGTCAGATAACCTCTATCCTCTTTACCAGCTAATGCACATCACTTCATCGCTCACTCCGCACACGTGCACGCCGGGGTCATGCTGTGCACGCTTCCTACATCATGGGAGCGCTTCCATTACTATATTCTAGAAATAATTTCGTTGGTTTCTCCGTTCTAATACTCCACTGCTGTGTTTGCAACATGACGTGTCTTTACCTGCAGGTTAGTGAGAACAGCCCATATATTCAAAGTATATCTTCTCAATGAACTGTGCTATAGAACTCAAACTTGGATGTACTTTTAGAGTAGTCAGTGTGAGGCTCGTGTAGCTGTGTGGATGTACAAACCCCGTTTCCATATGAGTTGGGAAATTGTGTTAGATGTAAATATAAACAGAATACAATGATTTGCAAATCCTTTTCAACCCATATTCAATTGAATGCAAATAATAATTCACTTAGAATTTCATGGCTGCAACACGTGCCAAAGTAGTTGGGAAAGGGCATGTTCACCACTGTGTTACATCACCTTTTCTTTTAACAACACTCAATAAACGTTTGGGAACTGAGGAAACTAATTGTTGAAGCTTTGAAAGTGGAATTATTTCCCATTCTTGCTTGATGTACAGTTTAAGTTGTTCAACAGTCCGGGATCTTGTTGTCGTATTTTATGGGAGACATGTCTTGATTGCAGGCGGGCCAGGAAAGTACCCGCACTCTTTTACTATAAAGCCACGCTGTTGTAACACGTGGCTTGGCATTGTTTTGCTGAAATAAGCAGGGGCGTCCATGATAACAACATATCTTGCTCCAAAACCTGTATGTACCTTTCAGCATTAATGGTGCCTTCACAGATGTGTAAGTTACCCCTACCTTGGGCAATAATGCACCCCCATACCATCACAGATGCTGGCTTTTGAAACTTTTCGCCTAAAACAATCCGGATGGTTATCGTCCTCTTTGTTCCGAAGGACACCACATTCACAGTTTCCAAATATAATTTGAAGTGTGGACTCGTCAGACCACAGAATACTTTTCCACTTTGCATCAGTCCATCTTATATGAGCTCGGGCCCAACGAAACCGGCGACATTCTTGGGTGTTGTTGATAAATGGCTTCCTCTTTACATAGTAGAGTTTTAACTTGCACTTACAGATGTAGCAACCAACTGTAGTTACTGACAGTGGTTTTATGAAGTGTTCCTGAGCCCATGTGGTGATATCCTTTACACACTGATGTCGGTTTTTGATGCAGTACCACCTGAGGGTTCAAAGGTCTGTAATATCGCTTACGTGCCGTGTTTTCTCCAGATTCCCTGAACCTTTTGATGATTTTACAGACTGTAGATGGTAAAATCCCTAAATACCTTGCAATAGCTCATAGAGAAATCATTTTCTAAAACTGTTCGACAATTTACTTACAAAGTGGTGACCCTCGCTCCATCCTTGATTGTGAATTACTTAGCATTTCATGGAAGCTGATTTCATACCCAATCATGGCACCCACCTGTTCCCAATTAGCCTGCACACCTGTGGGATGTTCGAAGTAAGTGTTTGGTGAAGATTCCTAAACTTTATCAGTATTTATTGCCACTTTTCCCAACTTCTTTGTCCGTTTTATCAGTTTGAACATCAAATATGTTGTCTTTGTAGCATATTCAACTGAATATGGGTTGAAAATGATTTGCAAATCATTGTATTCCGTTTATTTAGCTATTTGGATCTTAGTCGATGAGACCTTATGTCTTCGACTTAGTCTAAGACAAACTTTATTGATCCACAAGGGAAATTGTTCCACACACTAGCTCTGCTGCAAAGGATGGAAATGATATTGCAGGTATTAAGTAGACAAAAATTGTACCATAGTAGCAATAGAACATATATTATATGTGATATTTACATATTATATATACAGTATATAATATATACTGATACATTGTATTATTATATTGTCATGACGTGGGGTTTTTCGCAACTTACTGCGGGGTTTGTTCTCCCGGGATGCAAACGGACTAATCTGGACCATGCGTGAAGGTAGGAACATGATTTAATTATTTGACTCAAAAATAGGAACACACATAAACTAAGGTGTGGAAAAAAAAACACAAAACTGTGGCATTAAAAAAACAACATAAACTATGGCTTGGAACAAAACAAAAAGGTGCCCGAGGCAAACACACGACTTAGACAGAACTGTGGCCAAGAAACAAAAGTCACTAAACTTTGGCATGAATAAACCAAACTTACTTGGCATGAAAAACTAGCAGCATTTACTACGGCATGAAAACGAGCAATGTCGCCAGACCGACTGACGGACAAAGACAGGCTTGAATACTGGTCTCTTGATTAGAAACAGGTGTGTCCCCAACGCAAGACTCATAAGTCGTCATGGAAACTAAAACAAACAAGGAGTGCACAAAAACAGTAACTAATGGAGTTGTCAAGCTTTCCCCTGACAGTTTGTTTGTGTTAGTTTTTTTCCTCTGCATTTGTCTCGGTTTCTTCTGTTTAGTATTTACCTGTTTTTAGTTCCTGTCAGCGCTTTTATTTTGTCTCTTTCCTGTTTATTCCCCTGTGCACTGTTTATCCCTCAGCTGCGGCTGATTGGTACCCCTCCACACCTGGTGTCAATCAGCCAGTTTCTATTTGAATCGGTTTTTGTCCTCCAGTCAATTGCTGGATTATTGTCGTTGCCACATGTCGTATCTTGTCTTGTCTATGCAGCGTTGCGGTAAGCTATGTTTGATTGAGGTTTTTTAGCTTATTACTGCCTTTTGTTCCCTGCTTCCAAGATTGTTTTTTTATATTTCATGTACGACATCTGTTTCCTGCTCGATTCTTGCTAGCTTCCATGCTAAGTTCTTTTTTGTTTTCTAGCTCCCATGCTAGCTCCCTTAGTTTGTTATCCGCCTCGTGCGCGCTTTTTGTTTGTACCCTTTGTTTTTTTTTTTTTTAGTGTTTTGATTAAAACATGTTTACCTGATCAATGCCTATATATATATATATATATATATATATATATATATATATATATATATATATATATATATATATATATATATATATATGTATATATATATATATATATATATATATGTATAAGAACAACATTAAATTGAGCTACAGCTGTATGAATAACATACAACAAATCATTTCAAACCACAACAAAGCAATTGCAAAAGGACTGCCTACCCCCAGACTAAACGACTCTGAAACCAATAAGGAATGTAACTGTCGCAAGAAACCTGATTGCCCTCTCAACGGAGGGTGCTTACAAACATCAGTCGTTTACCAAGCAAATGTAATACGCAAGGACATTAACACATCCGACACGTACGTAGGATTAACCGAAGGAGCGTTCAAAACAAGATGGAATAATCACAACGCCTCCTTTAGAAACCAGACTTTGCGGAATTCTACAGAACTCAGCAAACACATTTGGAACCTCAAAGACAATAATGTTGAATATTCAATGACATGGCAAATTCTTGCATCCAGCACACCTTACAACAGTGGTAATAAAAGATGCAACCTATGCTTAAAGGAGAAACTGTTTATTATATATCATCCAGATCTATCATCCCTCAACAAGCGCAGTGAAATCATTTCAACATGCCGCCACAGACGGAAACACCTCCTAAGTAACACATGAGCCAATCACCACACCCTACGCCTGCCTGTACCCACCCACTCTGTGCTCTATATAAACCATTGTATGTGAATGCTTCCATTAAAATCTCCTGATGATTGAGGGAACCCCTCATGAAACAGTTCTGTAGAGATGAAGTAGTCTTGTGATTTTTTTCCCACACCTACATATTGCGCTCTACCACGGTATCGAGCACTATTCTCTGGATAATCCAATCAAGACATATATATATATATATATATATATATATATATGTGTGTGTGTGTATGAATACGTAGGCTTACTACGCTACTGTATTTTAATGTTGGTTATTCTGGTGGTAATTGGAAAGCCAAGTGTTTTTTGAGGTGGTACTTGGGGAAAAAGGTTCGATAACCACTTAATACAATGCTTCACTTCCATTATTGCATAAATAAACAGTGACATTTAAATTGCAGTGCGCTCGAAATGGGCGCTACATAAAATAGTAATGGGGTGAATATTTAGAAAATTAAGAAAACTGCGATTAAAAAAAAGAGAAAAAATCACCAGGTGGTTGTAAATTAATACACAATGTACTGCAGTACATAACAAAAATGAATGTCCACGTACTATCTTCTAATATCATGATTTAGATGTATATGTTGCGTCTTGAGGCCAATTAGAAAGAGTAATGCATCATCTGAATGTGGGTGTCACAATTAGATAACACATCATTACTTAAGAGAACACACACACACACACACACACACACAAATGAACACACAACTCAAGAGTATTCGCCACAACAATAATTCTGTGTGAATGCTTTTAAAAGGCCTGACAAATGACTTGAGCACCGGCAGCAGAAACAGAAGCTTCATGCCATGCATGGATAAATATGTCAATAAATCAAAGTTAAACATAATTTAGACGAGATGACGCCGCCTCAATTTATTTTAAAAGGTGTCTGATGTTAAATACAGGCCGCCGTTCCAAAAAGGCCTGGCGCCGTGACAGAGCAGATAAATATGCCAAGTGTATTAATCTCCTCTGATAAGCAGAATCACTTTGCAAGAAAGTGAGCTCTTATGTGCACATAAATCGATATTTATGCCTCAATATTAACAGCCACGGTGGCTTTGGAAGAGAGATGTGATGCGGCAATTGTGCTTGTTTAGGTTCAAGTTCCATTTGATAGAGTGGACCATTTGTAGGATGCAATTTACAGAAAACGACAGAACATATAGATTCATGCAAGATTTACAGTAATGTAATTTCTGGACCATAGGGGGCAGTGTCTATTCAGGTCTTTTTTTCATATAAAAGGCACACCGGATTAAAAGGTGTATTGAAGGCATACTTGCCAACCCTCTCGGATTTTCCGGGAGACTCCCGAAATTCAGCGCCTCTCCCAAAAACCTCCCTGGAAAAAATGTTCTCCCGAAAATCTCCCGAAATTCATGCAGACCCGAGTGACGTGTCGACAGCCTGTTTTCACATCCGCTTTCCCACAATATAAACAAAGTGTCTGCCCAATGATGTTATAACTGTCGAATGATCGATGGCGAATTATTGGTTTTTATTATGTGGGTTTATTGTAAGGCAGTCTCATTAACGTCCTCCCAGCGCGGCAACAACACACAACAACAGCAGTCAAGTTTTTGTTTACCGTAAAGCAGTCCTTCTGCCTAAACTGCAATGTTGTGACACTCTTAAACAGGACAATACTGCCAACTACTGTGCATGCCATCCATCCGTCCATCCATCTTCTTCCGCTTATCCGAGGTCGGGTCGCGGGGGTAGCAGCCTAAGCATGGAAGCCCAGACTTCCCTCTCCCCAGCCACTTCGTCTAGCTCTTCCCGGGGGATCCCGAGGCGTTCCCAGGCCAGCCGGGAGACATAGTCTTCCCAACGTGTTCTGGGTCTTCCCCGTGGCCTCCTACCGGTTGGAGGTGCCCATAACACCTCCCTCGGGAGGCGTTCGGGTGTGCATGCATATGTGACAATAACATCTATGGCTTTTAGAGCAGTGGTTCTTAACCATTTTTCAGTGATGTACCCCCTGTGAACATTTTTTAAGTCAAGTACCGCCTAATCAGAGCAAAGTATTTTTGGTTGAAAAAAACATATGAAGAAGTAAAATACAGAACTATGTCATCAGTTTCTGTGTTATTAAATTGTATAACAGTGCAAAATATTGCTCATTTGTAGTGGTCTTTCTTCAACTATTTGGAAAAAAAGATATAGAAATAACTAAAAACTGGTTGAAAAATAAACAAGTGATTCAATTACAAATAAAGATTTCCACACATACTGCTATGAGGTGGCGACTTGTCCAGAGTGTGCCCCGTCTTCTGCCCAAATTGTAGCTGAGATAGGCACCAGCGCCCCCCGAGACCCCAAAGGGAATAAGCGCGAGAAAATGGATGGATGGATAGCTGTAAATATACTCCTCCCCTCTTATGACCGTGACCTTCGATCCCTCAGACGGCACTGTATCCAAAACCGACATCAATCTCTAAATGACATCACCACATGGGCTCAGGAACACTTAAGAAAACCACTGTCACTAAATACAGTTTGTCGCTACATCGGTAAGTGCAAGTTAAAGCTCTACTATGCAAAAGGAAAGTCATTTATCAACAACATCCAGAAACGCCGCCGGCTTCTCTGGGCCCGAGATTATCTAAAATGGACTGATGCAAAGTGGAAAAGTGTTCTGTGGTCTGACGAGTCGACACTTCAAATTGTTTTTGGAAATATTTGACATCGTGTCATCCGGACCAAAGGGGAAGCGAACAATCCAGACTGTATCGACGCAATGTTGAAAAGCCAGCATGTGTGATGGTATGGGGGTGCATTAGTGCCCAAGGAATGGGTAACTTACACATCTGTGAAGGCACCATTAATGCTGAAAGGTACATACAGGTTTTGGAACAACAAATGCTGCCATCTAAGCGCCGTCTTTTTCATGGACGCCCCAAGACAATGCCAAGCCACATTCAGCATGTGTTACAACAGCGTGGTTTCGTAAAAAAGAGTGCGGGTACTTTCCTGGCCCGCCTGCAGTCCAGACCTGTCTCCCATCGAAAATGTGTGGCGCATTATGAAGCGAAAAAACGACAACGGGGAACCCGGACTGTTGAACGACTGAAGCTCTACATAAAACAAGAATGGGAAAGAATTCCACTTTCAATTAGTTTTCTCAGTTCCCAAACGTTTATTGAGTGTTGTTAAAAGAAAAGGTGATGTAACGCAGTGGTGAACATGCCCTTTCCCAACTACTTTGGCACATGTTGCAGCCATGAAATTCTAAGTTAATTATTATTTACAAAAAAAAATAAGGTTAATGAGTTTGAACATCAAATATCTTGTCTTTGTAGTGCATTCAACTGAATATGGGTTGAAAAGGATTTGCAAATCATTGTATTCTGTTTATATTTACATCTAACACAATTTCCCAACTCATATAGAAACAGGGTTTGTATTTCTACCGGTCCTGTTGTCTAACACCCCTTTCAATCAACCACTCGCCAATTTCTTTATTTTTCCGCGAGACGTAAAACTTTTCCGCTGATTGACCGGTATAGCTCGGTTGGTAGAGTGGCCGTGCCAGCAACTTGAGGGTTGCAGGTTGGATTCCCGCTTCCGCCATCCTAGTCCACTACCATTGTGTCCTTGGGCAAGACACTTTACCCACCTGCTCCCGGTGCCACCCACACTGGTTTAAATGTAACTTAGATATTGGGTTTCTCTATGTAAAGCGCTTTGAGTCACTAGAGAAAAGCGCTATATAAATATAATTCACTTCACTTCACTTCACTTCACCTTGCTGTTTTTGTTACGTTTCACTCAATTGTATAATAGGTCGATCGAAAGAGGGTGTGACATTCATATTTTGTCAATATTCAGTGTTTTATCGTTCATAGAAAACTGTAAAAATTCCATTCCGTTTTTTAAGGTTGTCTGTCCTAATGTTTTTGGCATTCAATCAGACATTATTGTGAGGTTTTGCATTAGTGTTCCTTAAAATAGATATACCGGCCCCCAGACGCATTTTTATCACTAAATGTGGCCCCCGAGTCAAAAATAATTACTCAGGCCTGTTGTAGATTGTCACTTGTCACACCTGGGTGAAGTATTGTCTGGGTTTTGTTTGGTTTATGTTGTCTTGTCATTTCCTGTTTTATTTTGAAAGGTTAACTCTCCCTCTCGTTTCAGGTCACTTGCTCTTCCTCCTGTTTCACTGGTCTGATGTCTCTCCTGATCGCCTGATTGTGCCCACCTGTGTCACCCTCCCTCATGTGTATAAATGTCTGGTCTTCCTCTTGTCTTCTGCCAGAGTATATCGTCTTGCTACGTGTTAGTTTGTAGTTTTCTCAGCTTTTATAGCGCACTTTCTGTTAAAAGTTTCTTGTCTCCTCTGAGTGAGTGATTTACCTTTTTTTTTAGTTAATCATAGATTGTTGTTCTTTTGTTAGAAGATTTGTGTGTAATTTTGCTATTGCCTTTTTCTTCCCTATGGAGTGATTTTCTGTTTATTGTGTTTTGCCTATGTCTTTTGTTATCATAGATTCCATAGCCGCTTTGCTTTAATCACTCTGTTCAAAGAGATTTCAAAGAAAACCATTAAATAATCATCGCTCATCCATGCGGACTGGACACTGGCCGGGAGTGGAGTCGGCTGTCCTAGTTGCTTTGTTGGGTCTGCTCCTGTCTCTGGCCATCCCCCCTCCACCCCAGCGGACGATGGCGTGGAACACCGCAGAGGCCACCACAGTGGATATGTTTCTTTTACTTTTTATTCATAGCTGTATGTAGAAGTGTCTGGTTGTATCTGCTGCTTTAATGTCTTTAATGTCCTATGTGTTCTTTGATGTTTGATGTTTCCCTCTTACACATATGGAAGAGGGATGTGTACTATGGCTATGAGTTGTTGTTTTTTCCCTTGGGCTCAGTCTGCACCCCCACTCCAGGGCCTAGGCTAAGACCGATTTTTTATTTATTTATTTTATTTTAATATTCTATTTTTTTTCCCCCACCCCCTTGTTTACCTGTATGTCATCTTTTTTTGTAAGGGGCGCTGGAAGCCGGCAGACCCGTCAGCGATCCTGTTCTGTCTCCCTGTAATGTTTGTCTGATCTTGAATGGGATTGTGCTGAAAATTGTAATTTTCCTGAAGGAACTCTCTTGACGGAATAAATAAAGTACTATCTACTCTGTTCAAAGAGATTTCAAAGAAAACTGTTAAATAAAGCCTGTGTCAATTGTCCCCCTTCTGCACCTGAGTCCTCATTCTCGCCAAGGTTTAACATCACTGAAGGTATCAAAACTATAACACCTGGGAAGTGAAAAACATTTCAGGTGATTACCTCTTGAATGCATGGTAGCATAGAAATAGATCATAAAAGAAGCGGCACAGGGAAAAAAATATATATATTTTTGCGAGGATTAAAACTGTAAACCACCACTTCGCCATCACTGGTTCAGTGTGGTTTTTCCATCCATCCATCCATCATCTTCCGCTTATCCGAGGTCGGGTCGCGGGGGCAACAGCCTAAGCAGGGAAACCCAGACTTCCCTCTCCCCAGCCACTTCGTCTAGCTCTTCCCGGGGGATCCCGAGGCGTTCCCAGGCCAGCCGGGAGACATAGTCTTCCCAACGTGTCCTGGGTCTTCCCCGTGGCCTCCTACCGGTTGGACGTGCCCTAAACACCTCCCTAGGGAGGCGTTCGGGTGGCATCCTGACCAGATGCCCGAACCACCTCATCTGGCTCCTCTCGATGTGAAGGAGCAGCGGCTTTACTTTGAGTTTCTCCCAGATGGCAGAGCTTCTCACCCTATCTCTAAAGGAGAGCCCCGCCACAAGGTGGAGGAAACTCATTTCGGCCGCTTGTACCCGTGATCTTATCCTTTCGGTCATGACCCAAAGCTCATGACCATAGGTGAGGATGGGAACGTAGATCGACCGGTAAATTGAGAGCTTTACCTTCCGGCTCAGCTCCTTCTTCACCACAACGGACCGGTACAACGTCCGCATTACTGAAGACGCCGCACCGATCCGCCTGTCGATCTCACGATCCACTCTTCCCTCACTCGTGAACAAGACTCCTAGGTACTTGAACTCCTCCACTTGGGGCAGGGTCTCCTCCCCAACCCGGAGATGGCACTCCACCCTTTTCCGGGCGAGAACCATGGACTCGGACTTGGAGGTGCTGATTCTCATTCCGGTCGCTTCACACTCGGCTGCGAACCGATCCAGCGAGAGCTGTGGTTTTTCCATTATTCTGAAATATGCATGATTGCCCCTCGTCTGAACTCTTAATTGCTACCGGTTCTGCGCCATCGTCAGTCCGTGAACGCCCGTGAATGAGTCGATTAGTTCCCTCAGCGCCATTACACCTGCAGTGTGTCGTGCGTTGAGTGCGTCGATTGTTTTAAGGTGCTTCATAAGTGCATGCGGCCGCAGCCCCGATGAATGAATGAATGATCGCTATTGATTATGCGTGCGCATAATTCATTCACGCGGTGAATGAATTATCCATCACTGCTGCTGACCCCGTGCTGGAGTTAAAGGAGCATAAAATGAAGTATTAAACTGGGCTGCTTTTTTTTAAATTAAAGAACCTGCTGTTCTATATGTGTCCACTGGATGTCGCAATAGCAATTCTGTTAGGCAAGCAAGTGGGACTGGGTAAAGTAAAGTCCAATAAACAATCCGTAACCCTTCTCATTTCAATGTGTTTTCTTTATTTTCATGACTAATAGATCGTCAGTGAAGGCTTCAAAACTATGACACCTGGGAAGTGAAAACCATTTAAAGCAGACCTGGGCAAATTAAAGGGGAACTGTTGAGATCTGCTTTATGGATCCTCCACATATTATTGTTTATTGTTCCATTTTTATTTTCACTCTCCATCTGATCCTATTATTTCCTGTTTAAGTCGGTCACCATGGTAGCTTATCAGTTTCACCTGTTTCTCATGGCCCTGCACACCTGTCCTCACTAATCATCTACCTCAGGGGTGCCCATTACGTCGACTGCGAGCTACCAGTCGACCGTGGGGGGTGTGTCAGTCGATCTCCAGCCAGGCTTTTAAAAAAAATAGACCTAAAAATTAGTGATCATCAATCTTCACCAAGACGTCACTTAAACGACATTCACGGTACCGGAGGGTCTTGTGAGATGACGCTGGCTGCTGCAAGATCATTATTATGAAAATATGACCGAGAGGAAGGCGAGAAACACTTTTTATTTCGACAGACTCTCGCGCCGTACCTTCCGTCAAAACTCTAAAGGCCGACTGCACATTTCCTATCTTCACAATAAAAGCCCTGCTTCATGCTGCCTGTGCTAACAAAATACAGAGTCTCGGAAAACTGGCGTGCACAAGCGATCCCTCAGAAAGCTGGCGTGCACATCACTTTCCGAGACTCTGTATTTAGTTAGCGCAGGCAGCATGAAGCAGGGCTTTTATTGTGAAGATAGGAAATGTGCAGTCGGCCTTTAGAGTTTTGACGGAAGGGACGGCGCGAAAGTCTGTTGGAAATAAAAAGTGTTTCTCGCCTTCCTCTCTGTCATTTTTTCATAATAATGAACTGGCAGCAGCCAGCGTCATCTCACAAGACCCTCGGGTGCCGTGAATGTCAATCAAGCAAGCTACGGAATTTGCCGCCAATGTTTTTCTTGTAAAGTGTATGGAAGCTGGATGAATTAGATGCCAAAAACCAACCACTTTCATGTGGTATTGTACAGAAAGGACAACTTTTTTTCCTCCTCCATTTGAAAATGTGGGCGTTATCATCATTACTGTCTGATTCCAATCAATGCAAGTCATCAGAATCAGGTAATACACCAACTTATATTCTTGTCTGCATGAAAGAAAGACATCTATATGAGTTACACATGCTTGTATTGTCATTAAACACATTTAACTTGTTTACAAAAATGTCTCTTTCATAAATAAATAAATATAAATGATGTATATAAATGAGGTAGATTCCCTCGAGTTGGTCAATTGAAAAGTAGCTCGCCTGCAGAAAAAGTGTGGGCACCCCTGGTCTACCTTATATAAGCCTGAATCTTTTGTTGTTCAGTCTGGGATCCAAGTTTGTTTTTACACAACGGTACGTCTGCATTTCTGGTTTGCTTACACGCAACTCGTTTCCTCTGATCATTCCTATGTTTATTCACGCTAGTTTTCAGGCAATGCCCTTGTATTATTCCATCTGTCACGCTGAAGATTTGTTTTTTGTTTTTGTGTGCCTTCGAGCCAGATTTAGTTTGTCTATTACTATTCCTAGCTTTTATGCTAGCGTCCTGTGTTTGTTTTATTCTACTAGCTGTAACATTTTTGTTATATAGCTCTTTTTGTTATTTAAATACATCTGTTTATCTTACCTTTGCTGTGTTCAATTTCGACGCATCCTCGAGGTAATCGAACCCGGCATCGCAATGCCGAACAGGCGTAACAGGAACATTATCAGCAGACCTATGTAAGCGTCATTAAATACCTTGATGGTGCAGAAAAAAGACCATATATTTTTTTAACCGATTTCCGAACTCTAAATGGGTGAATTTTGGCAAATTAAACGCCTATCTTTTTATCGGTCTGGGGGCGATGACGTCAGAATGTGACGTCGCCGAGGTAATACAGCCACCATTTTCATTTTCAACACATTACAAACATTGGGTCTCAGGTCTGTTATTTTCAGTTTTTTTGACTATTTTTTGGAACCTTGGAGACATCATTTCTCGTCGGTGTGTTGTCGGAGGGTGTAAAAACACTAACAGGGAGGGATTCAAGTTGCACCACCGGCCCGTAGATGCCAAAGTGTCTGCCGCCAGACCCCCATTGAATGTGCCGGAGTGTCTCCACATTTGACCGGCGATGCTAAAGCAGACGTGGCACAGAGATGTATGGATAACCTGCAGATGCATTTGCAACGATAAAGTCAACGAAATCACAAAGGTGAGTTTTGTTGATGTTGACTGCCAGCTAATTGATGATACATGCTACGCTAATCGATGCTAACATGCTATTTACCGGCGGTGCTAAAGCAGACATGGCACAGAGATGTATGGATAACCTGCAGATGCATTTGCAACGATAAAGTCAACGAAATCACATAGGTGAGTTTTTTTGATGTTGACTGCCAGCTAATCGATGCTAACATGCTATTTACCGGCGGTGCTAAAGCAGACATGGCACAGAGATGTATGGATAACCTGCAGATGCATTTGCAACGATAAAGTCAATGAAATCACTTTGGTGAGTTTTGTTGATGTTGACTGCCAGCTAATCGATGCTAACATGCTATGCTAATCGATGCTAACTTGCTATTTACCGGCGGTGCTAAAGCAGACATGGCACAGAGATGTATGGATAACCTGTAGATGCATTTGCAACTATATTACATTTCCTTCAACCCACATTTAATGCGAAACAAACACTTACCAATCGACGGATTTAAGTTGCTCCAGTGTCAAAAGATGCGAAAGTCCTGATCGTTTGGTCCGCACATTTTACCGGCGATGCTAACGCAGCTATTCGGCCATGCTATGGCTATGAATAGCGTTAATAGCTTCAGTTTCTTCTTCAATACTTTCATACTCCAACCATCCGTTTCAATACATGCGTAATCTGTTGAATCGCTTAAGCCGCTGAAATCCGAGTCTGAATCCGAGCTAATGTCGCTATATCTTGCTGTGGTATTCGCAATTGTTTGTTTACATTGGCAGCACTGTGTGACGTCACAGGGAAATGGATAGTCGCATCGCAAATAGCAAAAATCAAGCACTTTAAAGCTTTTTTTAGAGATATTAGGAGACCGGTCACATTTTGAAAAAAAAATCAAAAAATACAACAAGCCACTAGGAACTGATTTTTATTGTTTTTAACCCTTTTGAAATTGTGATAATGTTCCCCTTTAAGGCCCGTTATGCTTTTCAATCCAGTCCGCCGGACATTCCCAAATATATATATTTTTTTGATCTTTAAGATGGAAAGTGTGGCTGCCATTATGATGTTTTCAAATGACTGTTAATCTTGAACTTTTCAAAGTATTTCAATGGTTGGAATATGCGCTTCTTCATGATATAGCAGTTACTATGGTAATCTAATTAGTCCATCCATCATCCATCATCTTCCGCTTATCCGAGGTCGGGTCGCGGGGGCAACAGCCTAAGCAGGGAAACCCAGACTTCCCTCTCCCCAGCCACTTCGTCTAGCTCTTCCCGGGGGATCCCGAGGCGTTCCCAGGCCAGCCGGGAGACATAGTCTTCCCAACGTGTCCTGGGTCTTCCCCGTGGCCTCCTACCGGTTGGACGTGCCCTAAACACCTCCCTAGGGAGGCGTTCGGGTGGCATCCTGACCAGATGCCCGAACCACCTCATCTGGCACCTCTCGATGTGAAGGAGCAGCGGCTTTACTTTGAGTTCCTCCGGATGGCAGAGCTTCTCACCCTATCTCTAAGTGAGAGCCCCGCCACACGGCGGAGGAAACTCATTTCGGCCGCTTGTACCCGTGATCTTATCCTTTCGGTCATGACCCAAAGCTCATGACCATAGGTGAGGATGGGAACGTAGATCGACCGGTAAATTGAGAGCTTTACCTTCCGGCTCAGCTCCTTCTTCACCACAACGGACCGGTACAACGTCCGCATTACTGAAGACGCCGCACCGATCCGCCTGTCGATCTCACGATCCACTCTTCCCTCACTCGTGAACAAGACTCCTAGGTACTTGAACTCCTCCACTTGGGGCAGGGTCTCCTCCCCAACCCGGAGATGGCACTCCACCCTTTTCCGGGCGAGAACCATGGACTCGGACTTGGAGGTGCTGATTCTCATTCCGGTCGCTTCACACTCGGCTGCGAAACGATCCAGCGAGAGCTGAAGATCCCGGTCAGATGAAGCCATCAGGACCACATCATCTGCAAAAAGCAGAGACCTAATCCTGCGGTTACCAAACCGGAACCCCTCAACGCCTTGACTGCGCCTAGAAATTCTGTCCATAAAAGTTATGAACAGAATGGGTGACAAAGGACAGCCTTGGCGGAGTCCAACCCTCACTGGAAATGTGTTCGACTTACTGCCGGCAATGCGGACCAAGCTCTGGCACTGATCGTACAGGGAACGGACCGCCACAATAAGACAGTCCGATACCCCATACTCTCTGAGCACTCCCCACAGGACTTCCCGAGGGACACGGTCGAATGCCTTCTTCAAGTCCACAAAGCACATGTAGACTGGTTGGGCAAACTCCCATGCACCCTCAAGAACCCTGCCGAGAGTATAGAGCTGGTCCACAGTTCCACGACCAGGACGAAAACCACACTGTTCCTCCTGAATCCGAGGTTCGACTATCCGACGTAGCCTCCTCTCCAGTACACCTGAATAAACCTTACCGGGAAGGCTGAGGAGTGTGATCCCACGATAGTTGGAACACACCCTCCGGTCCCCCTTCTTAAAGAGAGGAACCACCACCCCGGTCTGCCAATCCAGAGGTACGGCCCCCGATGTCCACGCGATGCTGCAAAGTCTTGTCAACCAAGACAGCCCCACAGCATCCAGAGCCTTAAGGAACTCCGGGCGCATCTCGTCCACCCCTGGGGCCTTGCCACCGAGGAGCTTTTTAACTACCTCAGCGACCTCAGCCCCAGAAATAGGAGAGACCACCACAGATTCCCCAGGCACTGCTTCCTCATAGGAAGAGGTGTTGGTGGGATTGAGGAGGTCTTCGAAGTATTCCTTCCACCTATCCACAACATCCGCAGTCGAGGTCAGCAGAACACCATCCGCACCATACACGGTGTTGATAGTGCACTGCTTCCCCTTCCTGAGGCGGCGGACGGTGGTCCAGAATCCCTTCGAAGCCGTCCGGAAGTCGTTTTCCATGGCTTCCCCGAACTCTTCCCATGTCCGAGTTTTTGCCTCCGCGACCGCTGAAGCTGCACACCGCTTGGCCTGTCGGTACCTGTCCACTGCCTCCGGAGTCCTATGAGCCAAAAGGACCTGATAGGACTCCTTCTTCAGCTTGACGGCATCCCTCACCGCTGGTGTCCACCAAGGGGTTTTAGGATTGCCGCCCCGACAGGCACCAACTACCTTGCGGCCACAGCTCCGATCTGCCGCCTCGACAATAGAGGTGCGGAACATGGTCCACTCGGACTCAATGTCCAGCACCTCCCTCGTGACATGTTCAAAGTTCTTCCGGAGGTGGGAATTGAAACTTTGTCTGACAGGAGACTCTGCCAGACGTTCCCAGCAGACCCTCACAATGCGTTTGGGCCTCCCAGGTCTGTCCGGCATCCTCCCCCACCATCGCAGCCAACTCACCACCAGGTGGTGATCGGTAGAAAGCTCCGCCCCTCTCTTCACCCGAGTGTCCATAACATGAGGCCGCCAATCCGATGACACAACTACAAAGTCGATCATGGAACTGCGGCCTAGGGTGTCCTGGTGCCAAGTGCACATATGGACACCCTTATGTTTGAACATGGTGTTTGTTATGGACAAACTGTGACGAGCACAAAAGTCCAATAACAAAACACCACTCGGGTTCAGATCCGGGCTGCCATTCTTCCCAATCACGCCTCTCCAGGTTTCACTGTCGTTGCCAACGTGAGCGTTGAAGTCTCCCAGTAGGACAAGGGAATCACCCGGGGGAGCACTTTCCAGTACTCCCTCGAGCGTTCCCAAAAAGGGTGGGTACTCTGAACTGCTGTTTGGTGCATAAGCACAAACAACAGTCAGGACCCGTCCCCCCACCCGAAGGCGGAGGGAGGCTACCCTTTCGTCCACCGGGTTGAACTCCAACGTGCAGGCTTTGAGCCGGGGGGAAACAAGAATTGCCACCCCAGCCCGTCGCCTCTCACTGCCGGCAACGCCAGAGTGGAAGAGGGTCCAATCCCTCTCGAGAGAAGTGGTTCCAGAGCCCTTGCTGTGCGTCGAAGTGAGTCCGACTATATCCAGCCGGAACTTCTCGACTTCGCGCACTAGCTCAGGCTCTTTCCCCCCCAGTGACGTGACGTTCCACGTCCCAAGAGCTAGCTTCTGTAGCCGAGGATCGGACCGCCAAGTGCCCTGCCTTCGGCTGTCGCCCAGCTCACAATGCACCCGACCTCTATGGCCCCTGCTATGGGTGGTGAGCCCATTGGAGGGGGGACCCACGTTGCCTCTTCGGGCTGTGCCCGGCCGGGCCCCATGGGAACAGGCCCGGCCACCAGGCGCTCGCCATCGTGCCCCAACTCCGGGCCTGGCTCCAGAGGGGGGCCTTGGTGACCCGCGTCCGGGCGAGGGAAATCTGGGTCCATGATGTTTCTTCTTCATAAAGGTCTTCGAGCTGCTCTTTGTCTGATCCCTCACCTAGAACCTGTTTGCCTTGGGAGACCCTACCAGGGGGCTTTATGCCCCCGGACAACATAGCTCCTAGGATCATTGGGACACGCAAACTCCTCTACCACGATAAGGTTGCAGCTCAGAGAGGAGGTAATCTAATTAGTTACTATGGTAATCTACGTCACAGCAGCTCAGACCAGCCGCCAAGCAGTGTGGGCGGGAAGCGTTTCCACAGACGCGGAAGGAGATTTTCACAACAAAGTTTTAAAGCTTAGTGATATATCAGATATATCAGATTGTAGGCGGGTTTATTTTGTACGCTTCGCGTTCATATTTCGCTGTTTGTTGCATTTTTGTTGCGTTTCACTTGATTGTATAATAGGTCGATTAAAGGGGGTGTGAAATTCATATTTTGTCAATATTCAGTGTTTTATCGTTTATAGAAAAATTTAAAAATTCCATTCCGTTTTTTAAGGTGGTCTGTCATAACGTTTTTAGCATTCAATCAGACATTATTGTGAGGTTTTGTATTAGTGTTCCTTAAAATAGATATACCGGCCCCCAGATGCATTTTTTTCTGAAATTGTGGCCCCCGAGTCAAAATAATTACTCAGGCCTGTTGTAGATTGTCACTGAAGGTATCAAAACTATAAGTCTCACCTTAAAACTAATTTGTATACTCTAGCCTTTAAATAGACTCCCTTTTTAGACCAGTTGATCTGCCGTTTCTTTTCTTTTTCTTCTATGTCCCATTCTCCCTTGTGGAGGGGGTCCGGTCCGATCCGGTGGCCATGTACTGCTCGCCTGTGTATCGGCTGGGGACATCTCTGCGCTGCTGGTCCGCCTCCGCTTGGGATGGTTTCCCGCTGGCTCCGCTGTGAACGGGACTCTCGCTGCTGTGTTGGATCCGCTTTGGACTGGACTCTCGCGACTGTGTTGGATCCATTATGGATTGAACTTTCACAGTATCATGTTGGACCCGCTCGACATCCATTGCTTTCCTCCTCTCCAAGGTTCTCGTAGTCATCATTGTCACCGACGTCCCACTGGGTGTGAGTTTTCCTTGCCCTTATGTGGGCCTACCGAGGATGTCGTAGTGGTTTGTGCAGCCCTTTGAGACACTAGTGATTTAGGGCTATATAAGTAAACATTGATTGATTAATTGATTGATTTTAGGTGACTACCTCTTGAAGATCATCGAGAGAATGCCAAGAGTGAGCAAAGCAGTAATCGGAGCTAAGGGTGGCTATTTTGAAGAAATATTTTGTCATGTCTGTGTGTTCATGTTAATAAAAATAATTATTGTGTGATGGGGGCGTGGCTTGAGTCTTGGGGGGCGGGGCATGCAATTTGGATGACTGTGACTGATTAGACCTGATGTTTAGGAACATGTTTTGATAATATTTTATGAAGGATATGTTCTTAAACATCAGGTCTAATCAGTCACAGCCATACAAATTTCATGCCCCGCCCCCTTCACAAAATAATTATTTTAATCTTAACACTAATTAAAAACAGGAACAAACAAAAAGCGCTCAAAACTTGGCTGTGTAAACAAACACTTGCACTATGGCATAAACTATGGACATGAACTAAAACTTGCACAATGGCAGAACTATGAACAACTAAATCAAAAACGCTTACTGTGACAAAGTGAAGTGAAGTGTGAAGTGAACTATATTTATATAGCGCTTTTTCTCTAGTGACTCAAAGCGCTTTACATAGTGAAACCCAATATCTAAGTGACATTCAAACCACTGTGGGTGGCACTGGAAGCAGGTGGGTAAAGTGTCTTGCCCAAGGACACAACAGCAGTGACTAGGATGGTGGAAGCGGGAATCGAACCTGCAACCCTGGCAACCGAGCTAAACCGCCCCGAGAAAGGGTATGAGAAAAAAGCAGCATGGATATCAGGTGCAGGAGGTGAGCTTTGCCAGGATGAACAACAGAAATAGACAGGCTTAAATAATACGGTGGTGATTAGTGACAACAGGTGTGAGACATGAGGACAGGGGCGTGACATGAGGACGAGGTGAAAACTAATGAGTTGCTATGGTAACAAAATAAACCAGGATTTGCCAGAACAGGAACTGAGTGTCCAAAAAACAAAACCGAACATGACTAAAACAAAACATGAACACACAGACATGACTTTAAATGTGTTTATTGATTGAATATTTCTTCAGTCTTTTTCAGGTCTGGTTGTGCATTCTGCATCTGCACGGCATTGAAAACTAACTAAATTCAAAATGTTCAAGATGAACTATGGTGAGCACTTTCTGATTTTGACAAACTTAATGTTGTCGAAACGCCAACTCGCTGCAGCAGAGTTGTGTTTTTCCCCCCATCGGAGTGACTGCTGACACTTGCCTCAAGATACAACACAACACATTAAGTCAGCTTCTATTTCAAGTGTCATGCTTGGATAAATAACAGGGGGCATGAGACACTTAACTGAATGCAAATGATACTGTTATACAAAACTCCAAACCAGTGAAGTTGGCACGTTGTGTAAATGGTAAATACAAACAGAATAAGATGATTGGCAACTAATTTGAGGCCTGCAACATGTTCCAAAAAGCTGGCACAGGGGCAAAAACGACAAAGAAAGTTGAGGAATGCTCATCAAACTCTTATTTGGAACATCCCACAGGTGTGCAGGCTAATTGGGAAAAGGTGGGTGCCATGATTGGGTATGAAAGCATCTTCTGTGAAATGCTCAGTCATTCACAAACAAGGACGGGTCGAGGGTCGCCACTTTGTGTCTGAGCAAATCGTCCAACAGTTTAAGAACGACATTTCTCAAAAAGCTATTGCAAGACATGTATGGATTTCACCATCTGTGGTTCATAATATCATTAAAAAGGTTTAGAATCTGGAGAAATCACTACATAAGCGATGATATTACGGACCTTTGATCCCTCAGGCGGTACTGCATCAAAAGGAGACATCAGTGTGTAAAGGATATCACCACATGGGCTCAGGAATACTTCAGAAAACCACTGTCAATAACTACAATTGGTCACGATATGTGTAAGTGCAAGTAAAAACGCAACCCGGGGGTCCCTGGTTCAATCCCCACCTAGTACCAACCTCGTCACGTCCGTTGTGTCCTGAGCAAGACGCTTCACCCTTGCTCCTGATGGGTGCTGGTTAGCGCCTTGCATGGCAGCTCCCTCCATCAGTGTGTGAATGTGTGTGTAAATGTGGAAGTAGTGTCAAAGCGCGTTGAGTACCTTGATGTTAGAAAAGCGCTATACAAGTACAACCCGTGTATTTATTTATTTATTATGCAAAGCGAAAGCCATTTATCAACAACACCCAGAAAGGCCGCCGGCTTGGCTGGGCCCGAGTTCATCTAAGGTGGACTGATGCAAAGTGGAAAAGTGTTCTGTGGTCTGACTAGTCCAGATTTCAAATTGTTTTTGGAAACTGTGGATGTCGTGTCCTCTGAAACAAAGAGGAAAAGAACCATTTTGATTTTTATAGGCGCAGAGTTCAAAAGCCAGCATGTGTGATGGTATGGGGGTGTATTAGTGTCCAAGGCATGGGTAACTTCCACTTCTGTGAAGGCACCATCAATGCTGAAAGGTACATACAGGTTTTGGAGCAACATATGTTGCCATCCAAGCAACGTTATCATGGACGCCCCTGCTTATTTCAGAAAGACAATGCTACACCACGTGTTACACCAGCGTGGCTTCATAGTAAAAGGGAAATATTTGCAAAAAATAACAAAGTTTTCCAGTTTGAATGTTAAGTATCTTGTCTTCGCAGTCTATTCAATTGAATATAGGTTGAAAAGGATTTGCAAATCATTCTATTCTGTTTTTATTTACATTTTACACAACATGCCAAATTCACTGGTTTTGGATTTTGAATTTTTCAATTTCTCATCCTGTTACCGGTCTACACTATTACAATTTTCCAGTGAGAAACCATAAACATTTTGAAATAATAAGTGGTGATGAAAAAAAAAATGCTGTAAATTGACGCGCGGGGGATCAAAATTCCACAACATCCACCGTTTTGGACTCTGCTTTCTAGGGGTGCAGGGAAAAAATTGATTCGAATTTGAATCGCGATTCTCATGTTGTGCGATTCAAAATCGATTTTTATTTACTTATTTATTTATTTTATCAATCCAACAAAACAATACACAGCAATACCATAACAATGCAAACCAATTCCAAAACCGAACCTGAGCCAGCAACACTCAGAACTGCAATAAACAGAGCAATTGAAAGGAAACAAAAACGACACAGAACAAACCAAAAGTAGTGAAACAAAAATGAATATTATCAACAACAGTATCAATATTAGTTATAATTTCAGCATAGCAGTGATTAAAAATCCCTCATTGACATTATCTTTAGACATTTTTAAAAACAAAAAAAAATAACAATAGTGTCACAGTGGCTTACACTTGCATCGCATCTCATAAGCTTGACAACACACTTGTGACGACTTTGTGGCATCGTGATGTGAGTGGTGCTTCTTCCAAGATGCAGATCGGGCTTGGACACAGCGTACAGGTAAGAAATAATGATTTATTAAAACTAAAAACAGACTAGGAACAAAAACACTGATGCTAAGGCAGAAAAAACAAACAAAAAGCTACTAGCATGTAAGCTAGAGAAACAAACAGAACACTTGCTCGAGGCACAACCGGCAAAACAAGGAGCTAGCATGTGAGCTAAAAAAACAGCAAGCTTATCGAGTAAACTTGCAAGTCCAAAACAGTATGTTACCACAGAGCGTAGTCCACGAAGTCATCGATTGCGTGTAGCAAAACTTAACGAGACAAGGACGAGTAAATGAAAAAGGCAGGCTTAAATACTGACGCAATAATCAAGACACCGGTGCATGTAAAACAAGAGCAGGTCTAACAGGAAGTGCAAGAACTAAGAACAGGAAGAGTCCAAAACGATCGGACTCAAAAACCAAAACAATGTATTATCCGAGCGGCAGATCATAACAACACTGTGTCCTATATTTTCACAAAGATAAAATAAGTCACATTTTTGGTTCGTTTAATAGTTAAAACAAATTGACATTATTGCAATCAGTTGATAAAACATTGTCCTTTACAATTATAAAATATTTTTACAAAAAATCTACTACTCTGCTAGCATGTCAGCAGACTGGGGCAGAATCCTGCTCAAATCCTTTGTATTGAATGAATACAGAATCTTTTTAAATCGGAAAAAAAAAATCGTTTTTGAATCGAAAATCGTGTTGAATTGAAAACAAGTCCATTTTGAATTGAATCGCGACACCAAAAATCGACATTGAATCGAATCGTGGGACACCCAAAGATTCGCAGCCCTACTGCTTTCCTCATTTGCTTTGCAATTTTAGTCCTTACCGAGGCTAACTGATTTCGAAATAAGAGAAAAAAAAGAAGTCTGCATAAAATCAGATGGCACTGTCAGGCTTGCCACTCACAGTTTGTTTGTGTTTTACTTTTTTTCCTCTGCATGTGTCTTCGTTTCCTCTGTGTGTTTAGTATTTCCTGTTTCTAGCTCCTGTCAGCGCTCTTATTTTGTCTGTTTCCTTTTTTTTCCCCCTGTGCGCTGTTTCTCCTCAGCTGCGGCTAATTGGCACCTGGCTACACCTGACGTCAATCAGCCCGCGCCTATTTTACCTGCTTTTTTTCCTCCAATCAGTGCTGGATTATTGGCTTGTCCATGTCGCTCTTGTCGTTGCTACCTGTCGTGCCGTATCATGTCTTGTCAATGCAGCGTTGTGGTAAGCTACATTTGATTCCGGTTTTCTGGTTTTTAGCTTACTGCATTTTGTTCCCTGCTTCCAAGTTCATTTGCATATTACATGCATGACTTCTGTTTTCTGTTTTCCAGGCCCCTTTTTGGTTTTTGCTAGTTTCCATGCTAAGCTCCGTTTATTTTCTAGCTCCCATGCTAGCGCTTTTAGTTTGTTATCCGCCCACGTGCGCGCTTTTTGTTTGTACCTTTTTGTTTGGTTTTGTTCTAGTTTTTTATATTAAAACCATGTTTCCTTATTCAATGCCTACCTCCTTCTCTACATCTTGGGGTTCGTAACAAACTAACTCTGACAAGCACGACACGAGCACCACGCAGTTCTATTCGTGATTCATATCGTCACCAGGTCGAGGGATTAGGAATCCCAAGGGGGGGCGGTCTTATTGCACATTAAAGCATCTTAATCGATGACCAGTTTCCTCGGAATGAAAGACATTACGGTAGACAAACTGTTCTGCTCTTACTGCAGCCTAAATGACTTCATGGACCTTTAACTAGGAAACAAGCTCCTGCACAAATTGCTCTTAATTGGCCCATTTTTCTCTATAAGAGGCACTTTTTTTTTTAACAGTTTTGCAGTTTTGAGATTCATAGCCTGTTATGTAGACCTTTTTACACTTGGTGTACCTAATTAACGTGGACCTTAACACATCATTCATTCATTTAAAGATCATTTTGAAACATTTGCATTATGCTCTACTTTTATAGTCTCTCAGAGAAGTAAGTACACTGCTCACGTTGTAAAACCTTCAGCTTGCTGAGCAAGGCGTTTTGTCCGCTTCCGTCCATTTTTCTACCGCGTGTCCCGTTCGGAGCTGTATTCGGGCGGAAGGCGGATTACACACCGGACAAGTCACACAGATAGACTGACGACATTCACACTCTAGGGACAACATGTCGGAATACTCTTACGGACCAGAGTTCTACCGACAATATCTTTCCCGTTAAGACAATTATCTTGCTGCTCACTTTTGTTTCCAGCTATTTAGAAAACAATGACTGTCCGATGAGTCATTCACAAACCCCGTTTCCATGTGAGTTGGGAAATCGTGTTAGAACGGAATACAATGATTTGCAAATCATTTTCAACCCATATTCAGTTGAATATGCTACAAAGACAACATATTTGATGTTCAAACTGATAAACATTTTTTTTGTTGTTGCAAATAATGATTAACTTTAGAATTTGATGCCAGAAACACGTGACAAAGAAGTTGGGAAAGGTGGCAATAAATACTGATAAAGTTGAGGAGTGCTCATCAAACACTTATTTGGAACATCCCACATGTGTGCAGGCTAATTGGGAACAGGTGGGTGCCATGATTGGCTATAAAAGCAGCTTCCCAAAAACTGCTCAGTCTTTCACAAGAAAGGATGAGGCGAGGTACACCCCTTTGTCCACAACTGCGTGAGCAAATAGTCAAACAGTTTAAGAACAACGTTTCTCAAAGTGCAATTGCAAGAAATTTAAAGTTTTCAACATCTACGCTCCATAATATCATCAAAAGGTTCGGAGAATCTGGAGAAATCACTCCACGTAAGCGGCATGGCCGGAAACCAACATTGAATGACCGTGACCTTCGATCCCTCAGACGGCACTGTATCAAAAACCGACATCAATCTCTAAAAGATATCACCACATGGGCTCAGGAACACTTCAGAAAACCACTGTCACTAAATACAGTGTTCGCTACATCTGGAAGTAAAAGTTAAAACTGTACTATGCAAAGCAAAGGTAATTTATCAACAACATCCAGAAACACGTGACAAAGAAGTTGGGAAAGGTGGAAATACATACTGATAAAGTTGAGGAGTGCTCATCAAACACTTATTTGGAACATCCCACAGGTGTGCAGGCTAATTGGGAACAGGTGGGTGCCATGATTGGGTATAAAAACAGCTTCCCAAAAAATACTCAGTCTTTCACTAGCAAGGATGGGGCGAGGTACACCCCTTTGTCCACAACTGCGTGAGCAAATAGTCAAACAGTTAAAGAACAATGTTTCTCAAAGTGCAATTGCAAGAAATTTAGAGTTTTCAACATCTACGGTCCATAATATCATCAAAAGGTTCAGAGAATCTGGCGAAATCAATCCACGTAAGCGGCATGGCCGGAAACCAACATTGAATGACCGTGACCTTCGATCCTTCAGACGGAACTGTATCAAAAACCGACATCAATCTCTAAAGGATATCACCACAAGGACTCAGGAACACTTCGGAAAACCACTGTCACTAAATACAGTTAGTCGCTACATCTGTAAGTGCAAGTTAAAGCTCTACTATGCAAAGCGAAGGCCATTCATCAACAACATCCAGAAACGCCGCCGGCTTCTCTGGACCAGAGATCATCTAAGATGGACTGATGCAAAGTGAAAAAATGTTCTGTGGTTTAAAAACTCCACGTTTCAAATTGTTTTTGGAAACTGTGGACGTCATGTCCTTTGGACCAAAGAGGTAAAGAACCATCCGGATTGTTCTAGGCGCAGAGTTCAAAAGTTAGCATCTGTGATGGTATGGGGGTGTATTAGTGCCCAAGGCATGGGTAACTTACACATGTGTGAAGGCACCATTAATGCTGAACGGTGCATTCAGGTTTTGGAGCTACATATGTTGCCATCCAAGCAACGTTATCATGGACGCCCCTGCTTATTTCAGTAAGACAATGCCAAGCCACGTGTTGCAACAATGTGGCTTCATAGTAAAAGAGTGTGGGTACTAGACTGGCCTGCCTGTAGTCCAGACCTGTCTCAAATTGAAAATGTGTGGCGCAATATGAAGCCAAAGATACCACAACGGACTGTTGGACAACTTAAGCAAGAACGGGAAAGAATTCCACATAAAAAGCTTCAACAATTGGTTACCAAACGTTTACTGAGTGTTGAAAAAAGAAAAGGCCATGTAACACAGTGGTAAAGTTAATGATTATTTGCGAAAAAACATTGTTTCTGAGTTTGAACATTAAGTATCTTGTCTTTGCAGTCTATTCAATTGGAAATAAGTTGAGCGAGATTTTTGCAAAACTTCTGTTTTTATTCACCTTTAACACAACGTGCCAACTTCAAAGGTGTTGTTTTCCGAATTATTTTGTATTTTTTAATCCTGTATTTTTTTCCAATCTGCATAAGACAGTGTGAATTGTATATGCTTATTTAAAGGGGAACATTATCACAATTTCAAAAGGGTTAAAAACAATAAAAATCAGTTCCCAGTGGCTTGTTGTATTTTTTAAATTTTTTTTCAAAATTTTACGGGTCCCGGAATATCCCTAAATAAAGCTTTAAAGTGCCTTATTTTCGCTATCTTCGAAACCACTATCCATTTCCCTGTGACGTCATACAGTGCTGCCAATACAAACAACATGGCGGTTAACACAGCAACATATAGCAACATTAGCTCGGATTCAGACTCGGATTTCAGCGGCTTAAGCGATTCAACAGATTACGCATGTATTGAAACAGATGGTCGGAGTATGGAGGCAGATAGCGAAAACGAAATTGAAGCTATTGAGCGAATAGCTCATAGCGTGGGTGTACCTAATGAAGTGGCCCATAGCATGGCTGCCTTATTAGCATCGGCGGTAAAATGTGCGGACCTAACGATCAGGACTTTCGCATCTTGTGACACTGGAGCAACTTAAATCCGTCGATTGGTAAGTGTTTGTTTCGCATTAAATGTGGGTATCTAGTTTCAAATGTACATACAGCTAGCGTAAATAGCATGTTAGCATCGATTAGCATAGCATGTTAGCATCGATTAGCTGGCAGTCATGCCGCGACCAAACATGTCTGATTAGCACATAAGTCAACAACATCAACAAAATTGATTTAGTTGACTTAATCGTTGCAAATTCATCTGCAGGTTATCCATACATCTCTGTGCCATGTCTGTCTTAGCATCGCCGGTCACATGTGAAGACACTCTGGTACATTCAATGGGGGTCTGGCGGCAGATTTCTTGCCGGTGGTGCAACTTGAATCCCTCCCTGTTAGTGTTGTTACACCCTCCGACAACACACCGACGAGGCATGATGTCTCCAAGGTTCCAAAAAATAGTCGAAAAAACGGAAAATAACAGAGCTGAGACCCGGTGTTTGTAATGTGAAAATGAAAATGGTGGGTGTGTTACCTCGGTGACGTCACGTTCTGACGTCAAAGCGAAAAGACCGATAAACAGAAAGGCGTTTAATTTGCCATAATTCACCCATTTAGAGTTTTAAAAAAATAGATGGTCTTTTTTCTGCAACATCAAGGTATATATTGACGCTTACATAGGTTTGGTGATAATGTTCCCCTTTAAGCTTTGAGTGTTTAATGTGTTAAGCCTTACCGTTTTACCTTCTGGTTGATTTTGCAGCTGCACGGTGGTGTTGTGATTAACTTATTGGCCGCACAGCCAGGTTAGAGTCTCGGTTTGGGCATCCCGGTGTGGAGTTTGCCTGCTCCCCGCATGCCCGCCTGCATTCTCTGCCGGTACTCCGCTTTCCTCCCACATTTCAAAGACGTGCACGTCGGGTTAATTGGAGACTCTAAACCAGGGGTGTCACATTTAATCGCACTGGAGGCCAAAATTCAAAGCACATTTTGAACGGGATTAATTATCCCCGCGCCTTATAACACGCTCAATTAACAAAACCTTCATGTTGTTTCCTGAACTCGGTGTAATTGGACATGGAGTTTTTAAATACTGAGGTATTATTTAACTTTTTTTTTTCACCCCGGTGTGTTGGAAATGCCCATTTTTGAAAATATATGCGTTCATTCATTCCTGCTTGAAGAGTTCTGTTTTCCCATACTTTGAGAGTCTGCGAATGCGTCGTGACCAGCGAGAGAACCACTTTGTGGGCTGTTGTTGATCAAGCATCTCCTCGTCATCCTTTTAACATCCGGGCAAAAATGTTAAAAAATGCATTTGCATACAAAAACAATCTGAGGAGCAAAGTGTTTTTTTTCCCTTTTTGCAATGCAGTTTGCTGGAAATGATGGAAAGAGCCACTCTACATAGCAACCGATGTTGTGGTCAAAGTTAAAATTGTCAACAAGCACATTTTTAAAATATTCAACACTCAAAGTGAACTCTCTAATAACTAAAGTTCCTCGGGTGAATAATGTAAACTCACTACACCAGTATTTTTTAGCGCAGGGGTCGGGAACCTTTTTGGCTGAGAGAGCCATGAAAGCCAAATATTTCAAAATGTATTCACGTGAGAGCCATATCGTATTTTTTAACATGGAATACAACTAAATGCGTGCATTTTTAAGTAAGACCAACATTTTTAGAGTATAATAAGTTTCTTATTCTTTTTAATAACATTGTTATTCTGAAGCTAACCAATAATAGATCAATTGTCATGTCTGTTGATCATGTTTTTGTTCTTTGGACTCTTTAAGTTCCTGTTTTTTTCCACTCCCTGGTCTGGTTTCCTTGGTTACTCATTTTGTCCACCTGTCTCTGGTGGACAAAACGCCCGCTCACCTGCTTCCCGAGCATTAATCAGAGGCAGTATTTAAGCTTGTCTTTGCCAGTCAGTCGCCCTGCGCTGACTTGTTTCATGCCTTGCCATAGTTTCATTCTTCATGCCATGCCAAGTAAGTTTTGTTTGATTTATATTATTAGTCTGTTGATGCGTTAGCTTTGTTCTTTAGCCCAAGTTGTGCCTCCGCTGTGAGCGATTTTTGTTTGTATCTTTTTTTAGTTAAAATGAAATCATGTTTTTACCTAAATACTTCTTACCATTAATGCAACTTCTTGAACAGGTGCGGTAGAAGAACGGATGGATGGATTTAAATGCATGAGAATGTTTTATATTTTGTACGTTATTTTTAGCACTGTGATTAGCAGCAAAATTATTCATAATTATCGTGTTAAGCAATGTCAGCTAAGATTTATCTGAGAGCCAGAAGCAGTCATCAAAAGAGCCACATCTGGCTCTAGAGCCATAGGTTCCCTACCCCTGATTTAGACCATTCATGGCGAGTTTACTGACGGATATAACTAAAACCTTTACACTACTTTATATTAGAAATGGCAACAGTGGAGGATTAATGTCCCAAAATAGGAAAACAGAGAAAAAGAAGAAGCCTATCGACTACAGTGTTGCCACGGACTACAAAGGCAACACATTTTCATGACTCATGCAGATCCCAAATACAGATCAGCAGGTACCATAAGAAATTAAGAAAAGTTATATTTGCACAATATTGCGAAAAACATTTCATATGCATACAAAAACAGCAGAATCTGAGGGGCAAGATGTGGGGGGTTGGGGGGCCTATTAATTTTGCAATGCAGTCTGCTGAAAATGATGGAAAGCGCCACTCTACATAACAACTAACGTTGTGGTCAAAGTTGGAATTGCCAATGAGCACATTTTAATTGGATGGGTGGCAAAATTTTGTTGGTGTATGTATACAGTTGTGCTCATAAATTTACATACCCTAGGAGAATTTATGACTTATTGGCCATTCTTCAGAGAATGTGAATGATAACACAAAAAAAACCTTTCTTCCACTGATGCTTAATGGTTGTCTGAAGCTATTTATTGGCAAACAACTGTGTTTAATCTTTTTAAATCAAAATGACAAAAGAAAGTACCCAAATGACCTTGATCAAAAGTTTACATACCCCAGTGACTTTGATCTGATACAACATGCACAAAGGCTGACACAAACAGGTTTGAATGGCTAATCAAGGTTCCAATCCTCACCTGTGACCGGTTTGTTTGTAATTAATGTGTGTGTATAAAAGGTCAGTGAGTTTCTGGACTTATGACAGACTGTTGCATCTTTCATCCAGTGCTGCACAGATGTTTCTGGATTCTGAGTCATGGGGAAGGCAAAAGAATTGTCAAAGGATCTGCGAGAAAAGGTAATTGAACTGCATAAAAGAGGAAAGGGGTATAAAAAGATATCCAAGGACTTGTGAATGCCAATCAGCAGTGTTCAAACGCTGATTAAGAAGTGGAAAATGAGGGGTTCAGGTAGACCGGCAAAGATTTCAGGAAAATTGTTAGAGATGCAAGGAAAAATCCACAAATAACTTCAGCTGAAATACAGGACTCTTTGAAAAATTGCGGTGTGGCTGTTCCAAGACGCGCAATAAGGAGGCGCTTGAAGAAAAATGGGCTGCATGGTCGAGTCGCCAGAAGAAAGCCATTTTTTCGCAAATGCCACAAAGCATCCCGATTACATTACGCCAAACAGCACAGAGACAAACCTCAAAACTTCTGGAACTGAGTAATTTGGAGTGATGAGACCAAAATTTAACTTTTGGCCCACTCGACCATGCAGCCCACTGTGCATGTCATCAGATCAGGATCTGCGAGAAAAGGTAATAGAACTGCATAAAACAGGAAAGGGGCATAAAAAGATATCTAAGAAATTGAGAATGCCAATCAGCAGTGTTCAAACGCTGAATAAGAAGTAGAAAATGAGGGATTCAGGTAGACCAGCAAAGATTTCAGCTACGACTGCCAGGAAAATTGTTCGAGATGCATAGAAAAAACCACAAATAACTTCAGCTGGAAGACAGAACTCTCTGAAAATTTGCGGTGTGGCTGTTCCAATATGCACTATAAGGAGGCGCTTGAAGAAAAATGGGCTGCATGGTCGAGTCGCCAGAAGAAAGCCATTTTTGCGCAAATGCCACAAAGCATCCCGAATACATGACGCCAAACAGCACAGAGACAAACCTCAAAACCTCTGAAACTGAGTAATTTGGCGTGATGAGACCAAAATTTAACTTTTGGGCCACTCGACCATGCAGCCCACTGTGCATGTCATCAGATCAGGATCTGCGAGAAAAGGTAATAGAACTGCATAAAACAGGAAAGGGGCATAAAAAGATATCTAAGAAATTGAGAATGCCAATCAACAGTGTTCAAACGCTGAATAAGAAGTAGAAAATGAGGGATTCAGGTAGACCAGCAAAGATTTCAGCTACGACTGCCAGGAAAATTGTTCGAGATGCAAAAAAAATCCACAAATAACTTCAGCTGGAAGACAGGACTCTCTGAAAAATTGCGGTGTGGCTGTTCCAAGATGCACAATAAGGAGGCACTTGAAGAAAAATGGGCTGCATGGTCGAGTCGCCAGAAGAAAGCCATTTCTGCGCAAATGCCACAAAGCATCCTGCTTACGTTACGCCAAACAGCACAGAGACAAACCTCAAAACTTCTGGAACTGAATAATTTGGAGTGATGAGACCAAAATTTAACTTTTGGGCCACTCGACCATGCAGCCCACTGTGCATGTCATCAGATCAGGATCTGCGAGAAAAGGTAATAGAACTGCATAAAACAGGAAAGGGGCATAAAAAGATATCTAAGAAATTGAGAATGCCAATCAACAGTGTTCAAACGCTGAATAAGAAGTAGAAAATGAGGGATTCAGGTAGACCAGCAAAGATTTCAGCTACGACTGCCAGGAAAATTGTTCGAGATGCAAAAAAAATCCACAAATAACTTCAGCTGGAAGACAGGACTCTCTGAAAAATTGCGGTGTGGCTGTTCCAAGATGCACAATAAGGAGGCACTTGAAGAAAAATGGGCTGCATGGTCGAGTCGCCAGAAGAAAGCCATTTCTGCGCAAATGCCACAAAGCATCCTGCTTACATTACGCCAAACAGCACAGAGACAAACCTCAAAACTTCTGAAACTGAGTAATTTGGCGTGATGAGAGCAAAATTTAACTTTTGGGCCACTCGACCATGCAGCCCACTGTCCATGTTATCAGATCAGGATCTGCGAGAAAAGGTAATAGAACTGCATAAAACAGGAAAGGGGTATAAAAAGATATCCAAGGAATTGAGAATGTCAATCAGCAGGGTTCAAACGCTGAATAAGAAGTGGGAAATGAGGGATTCAGGTAGACCAGCAAGGACTTCAGCTACTACTGCCAGGAAAATTGTTCGAGATGCAAAGAAAAATCCACAAATAACTTCAGCTGGAATACAGGACTCGTTGAAAATTTGCGGTGTGGCTGTTCCAGGATGCACAATAAGGAGGCGCTTGAAGAAAAATGGGCTGCATGGTCGAGTCGCCAGATAAAAAAGCCATTTCTGCGCAAATGCCACAAAGCATTACGCCAAATAGCACAAACTGAGTAATTTGGAGTGATGAGACCAAAGATTTAACTTTTTGGGCCTCACGACCATGCAGCCCACTGTGCATGTCATCAGATCAGGATCTGCGAGAAAAGGTGACTTCCGGTTCCGGGTCAACGTGAATGACTGCTCGCTGACTGCTCTTGTTGCAAAAAAGCTAAGTATCGTTCTATCTGTGTGATTTTAACTGTTTTGCAGCTTTATTTACAACTTATCGAACATATTTAATAGTTCAATTTAACTTGCAAATCACCCGATCTCTGTCTCACCACTTCGCCCTCAGCTAGCTAGCTGCTAAGCTAACGAGGCTAGCGGAGAAAGGCAGCGCCGGTCTGAAGGAAGCTACTCCCCCGCCACCGTGACCACCACTTCCCGAAGACAGCTGGCACTCCACTCGGCGACGGAAAGTTTCTGTGAGTATGGCTTCCTGCGCTTCATGCACTTTACTCATGGATAGGTTGGCTTTGCTAGAGAGCCGTGTCCGCCAGTTAGAGCAGTGTAATTTCGTAACTTTAGATGTTGCGGACACATCTGCTAGCGTTAGCTGTAGCGAGCTAACTAGCCCAGCTTGTAGCAGCCCTAACCGGCCTACAAGCTACGGTGTACCGGTTGAGACGCATAATAGATTTAGCCCTTTAGCTAGTCCTACACCCCAGTCTACCGGGCACCACACTTTAGTTATAGGGGACTCCATCACCCGAAACATAAAGCTTAGCAAACCAGCCACAATTAAGTGTATTCCCGGGGGCAGAGCACCTGACATTGAAGCTAATCTTAGGGAGCTAACTCGCAACAGGTCTAGTAAGCACGTACGGCAGGCTAACCGCACCACTAGTTATGCGAATATAGTAATACACGTTGGCTCCAATGACGTTAGGATGAGACAATCAGAGATTACAAAGAGAAACATAGCCAGGGCTTGTAATCTCGCCAGAAAGATGTCCAGGCATCGAGTAATTGTCTCTGGCCCCCTGCCTGGGAGAGGCAATGATGAGAGATATAGCAGATTAGTCTCTCTTAACAGGTGGCTGGATAGCTTCTGCAGACAACAGGGATTTACGTTTATTGATAATTGGCCCTCTTTCTGGGGCAAACCTGGCTTGCTGAGGAGAGACGGCCTTCACCCTAACCAGGAAGGCGCTATCCTCTTGTCTCGGAACATAGACTTCGCATTGAGCCACATTTGACTAACTGCACTAGAGCAAGCCCGGTCACAGGCAATTACAGAGCCTGCTAGCCTGGGTATGGAGTCAGTTAAGTTAGAACTAGCCAGCGCCAGGCTGGATGATCCCTGTACACATAGCAATTTTCGTAGAATAATACACAACTCACAAAATGTTTTTTCTACTGTGTCTATGACTTCGTCAGAGTTAGACATGCGTTCTACTGAGGTGGCAAATTATGATGCGTTCAGTTTATCGCAGCGCCAAGTAGACAATCTGAAAATTCCCGTCATATCAATTCCTAGATATGGTCGTAATTATTTTAAGTACACTGCGCATAATAAACGCAACATTATTAATATTGCTACTACGGATAATTTTATCAACAACTCCTTAAAACAGCCCACTACCTATAATATGGGCTTTCTAAACATCAGATCTTTGTCTCCCAAAACCTTATTAGTCAATGAGGTCATTAGAGACAACAACCTTAACGTCATCGGTCTTAGCGAAACCTGGCTTAAACCAGACGACTTTTTTGCGATAAATGAGGCATCCCCTCCTAACTATACGAATGCGCATATTGCCCGTCACCTCAAAAGGGGAGGGGGTGTCGCACTAATATACAACGAAAACTTTAACTTTAGTCCTAACTTAAATAATAAATATAAATTGTTTGAGGTGCTTTCTATGAAGTCTGCCACACCTCTGCCTCTGTGCCTGGCCGTTATCTACCGCCCCCCAGGGCCCTATTCGGACTTTATTAGTGAATTCTCAGAGTTTGTTGCTGATCTAGTGACGCACGCCGATAATATAATTATAATGGGGGACTTTAATATCCATATGAATACCCCATTGGACCCACCGTGCGTGGCGCTCCAGACTATAATTGATAGCTGTGGTCTTACACAAATAATAAATGAACCGACGCATCGCAGCGGTAATACGATAGACCTAGTGCTTGTCAGAGGTATCACCGTCTCCAAAGTTATGATACTCCCGTATACTAAAGTAATGTCCGATCATTACCTTATAAAATTCGAAGTTCAGACTCATGTTCGGCAAGCTAATAATAATAATAACTGCTATAGCAGCCGCAACCTTAATGCTGCCACAACGACGACTCTTGCGGACCTACTGCCCTCGGTAATGGCACCGTTCCCAAAGTATGTGGGGTCTATTGATAACCTCACTAACAACTTTAACAACGCCCTGAGCGAAACCATTGATAGTATAGCACCGCTGAAGTTAAAAAAGGCTCCAAAAAGGCGTACGCCATGGTTTACTGAAGAAACTAGAGCTCAGAAATTATTATGTAGAAAGCTGGAACGCAAATGGCGCACGACTAAACTTGAGGTGCACCATCAAGCATGGAGTGATAGTTTAATAACACATGCTTACCTTAGCTAAAACTAATTATTACTCAAATCTCATCCGCATTAATAAAAACGATCCAAAATTTTTGTTTAGTACAGTAGCATCGCTAACCCAACAAGGGACTCCTTCCAGTAGCTCCACCCATTCGGCAGATGACTTTATGAAGTTCTTTAATAAGAAAATTGAACTTATTAGAAAGGAGATTACAGACAATGCGTCCCAGCTACAACGGGGTTATAGTAACACAGATACGATTGTATATACGGCGGATACTGCAAATATCCAAAATAGTTTCTCTCGTTTTGATGAAATAACATTAGAAGGATTGTTACAACGTGTAAATGGAATAAAACAAACAACATGTTTACTTGACCCACTTCCTGGGAAACTTATCAAGGAGCTTTTTGTATTATTAGGTCCATCAGTGCTAAATATTATAAACTTATCACTTTCCTCGGGCACTGTTCCCGTTGCATTCAAAAAAGCGGTTATTCATCCTCTCCTTAAAAGACCTAACCTCGATCCAGACCTCATGGTAAACTACCGACCGGTGTCTCACCTTCCCTTTATTTCGAAAATCCTCGAAAAAATTGTTGCAGAGCAGCTAAATGAGCACTTAGCGTTTAACAATCTATGTGAAACCTTTCAATCCGGTTTCAGGGCAAATCACTCGACTGAGACAGCCCTCGCAAAACTGACTAATGATCTATTGCTAACGATGGACTCTGATGCGTCATCTATGTTGCTGCTCCTCGATCTTAGCGCTGCTTTCGATACCGTCGATCATAATATTTTATTAGAGCGTATCAAAATACGAATTGGTATTTCAGACTCAGCCCTGTCATGGTTTAACTCTTATCTTACTGATAGGATGCAGTGCGTCTCCTATAACAGTGTGACCTCGGACTATGTTAAGGTAACGTGTGGAGTTCCCCAGGGTTCGGTCCTTGGCCCTGTACTCTTCAGCATCTACATGCTGCCGCTAGGTGACGTCATACGCAAATACGGTATTAGCTTTCACTGTTATGCTGATGACACCCAACTTTACATGCCCCTAAAGCTGACCAACACGCCGGACTGTAGTCAGTTGGAAGCGTGTCTTAATGAAATTAAACAATGGATGTCCGCTAACTTTTTGCAACTTAATGCCAAAAAAACGGAAATGCTGATTATCGGTCCTGCTAGACACCGACCTCTATTTAATAATACAACTTTAACATTTGACAACCAAATAATAAAACAAGGTGACTCTGTAAAAAATCTGGGTATTATCTTCGACCCAACTCTCTCCTTTGAGTCACACATTAAAAGCGTTACTAAAACGGCCTTCTTTCATCTCCGTAATATCGCTAAAATTCGCTCCATTTTGTCCACTAAAGACGCCGAGATCATTATCCATGCGTTTGTTACGTCTCGTCTCGATTACTGTAACGTATTATTTTCGGGTCTCCCAATGTCTAGCATTAAAAGATTACAGTTGGTACAAAATGCGGCTGCTAGACTTTTGACAAGAACAAGAAAGTTTGATCATATTACGCCTGTACTGTATATACCTTTATATACATATATACATACATATATACCTGTACTGGCTCACCTGCACTGGCTTCCTGTGCACTTAAGATGTGACTTTAAGGTTTTACTACTTACGTATAAAATACTACACGGTCTAGCTCCAGCCTATCTTGCCGATTGTATTGTACCGTATGTCCCGGCAAGAAATCTGCGTTCAAAAGACTCCGGCTTATTAGTGATTCCTAGAGCTCAAAAAAAGTCTGCGGGCTATAGAGCGTTTTCCGTTCGGGCTCCAGTACTCTGGAATGCCCTCCCGGTAACAGTTCGAGATGCTACCTCAGTAGAAGCATTTAAGTCTCATCTTAAAACTCATCTGTATACTCTAGCCTTTAAATAGACCTCCTTTTTAGACCAGTTGATCTGCCGCTTCTTTTCTTTCTCCTATGTCCCCCCCTCCCTTGTGGAGGGGGTCCGGTCCGATGACCATGGATGAAGTACTGGCTGTCCAGAGTCGAGACCCAGGATGGACCGCTCGTCGGGACCCAGGATGGACCGCTCGCCTGTATCGGTTGGGGACATCTCTACGCTGCTGATCCGCTTGAGATGGTTTCCTGTGGACGGGACTCTCACTGCTGTCTTGGAGCCACTATGGATTGAACTTTCACAGTATCATGTTAGACCCGCTCGACATCCATTGCTTTCGGTCCCCTAGAGGGGGGGGGTTGCCCACATCTGAGGTCCTCTCCAAGGTTTCTCATAGTCAGCATTGTCGCTGGCGTCCCACTGAATGTGAATTCTCCCTGCCCACTGGGTGTGAGTTTTCCTTGCCCTTTTGTGGGTTCTTCCGAGGATGTTGTAGTCGTAATGATTTGTGCAGTCCTTTGAGACATTTGTGATTTGGGGCTATATAAATAAACATTGATTGATTGATTGATTGAACTGCATAAAACAGGAAAGGGGTATAAAAAGATATCTAAGGACTTGAGAATGTCAATCAGCAGTGTTCAAACGCTGAATAAGAAGTGGGAAATGAGGGATTCAGGTAGACTAGCAAAGACTTCAGCTACGACTGCCAGGAAAATTGTTCGAGATGCAAAGACAAATCCACAAATAACTTCAGCTGGAATACAGCAGTCTCTGAAAATTTGCGGTGTGGCTGTTCCAAGATGCACAATAAAGAGGCACTTGAAGAAAAATGGTCTGCATGGTCGAGTTGCCAGAAGAAACCATTTTTGTGCAAATGCCACAAAGCATCCCGCTTACATGACGCCAAACAGCACAGAGACAAACCTCAAAACTTCTGAAACTGAGTAATTTGGAGTGATGAGACCAAAATTTAACTTTTGGGCCACTCGACCATGCAGCCCACTGTGCATGTCATCAGATCAGGATCTGCGAGAAAAGGTAATAGAACTGCATAAAACAGGAAAGGGGTATAAAAAGATATCCAAGGACTTGAGAATGCCAATCAGCAGTGTTCAAACGCTGATTAAGAAGTGGAAAATGAGGGGTTCAGGTAGACCGGCAAAGATTTCAGGAAAATTGTTAGAGATGCAAAGAGAAATCCACAAATAACTTCAGCTGAAATACAGGACTCTTTGAAAAATTGCAGTGTGGCTGTTCCAAGATCCACAATAAGGAGGCGCTTGAAGAAAGATGGGCTGCATGGTCGAGTCGCCAGAAGAAAGCAATTTCTGCGCAAATGCCACAAAACATCCTGCGCACAATAAGCCAAACAGCACAGAGACAAACCTCAAAACTTCTGAAACTGAGTAATTTGGAGTGATGAGACCAAAATTTAACTTTTGGGCCACTCGACCATGCAGCCCACTGTGCATGTCATCAGATCAGGATCTGCGAGAAAAGGTAATAGAACTGCATAAAACAGGAAAGGGGTATAAAAAGATATCCAAGGACTTGAGAATGCCAATCAGCAGTGTTCAAACGCTGAGTAAGAAGTGGAAAATGAGGGGTTCAGGTAGACCAGCAAAGATTTCAGGAAAATTGTTAGAGATGCAAAGAAAAATCCACAAATAACTTCAGCTGAAATACAGGACTCTTTGAAAAATTGCGGTGTGGCTGTTCCAAGACCCACAATAAGGAGGCGCTTGAAGAAAAATGGGCTGCATGGTCGAGTCGCCAGAAGAAAGCCATTTCTGCGCAAATGCCACAAAGCATCCTGCTTATATTACGCCAAACAGCACAGAGACAAGCCTCAAAACTTCTGAAACTGAGTAATTTGGAGTGATGAGACCAAAATTTAACTTTTGGCCCACTCGGCCATGCAGCCCACTGTGCATGTTATCAGATCAGGATCTGCAAGAAAAGGTAATAGAACTGCATAAAACAGGAACGGGGTATAAAAAGATATCCAAGGAATTGAGAATGCCAATCAGCAGGGTTCAAACGCTGAATAAGAAGTAGAAAATGAGAGATTCAGGTAGACCAGCAAAGATTTCAGCTACGACTGCCAGGAAAATTGTTTGAGATACAAACAAAAATCCACAAATAACTTCAGCTGCAATACAGGACTCTTTGAAAATTTGCGGTGTGGCTGTTCCAAGATGCACAATAAGGAGGCGCTTGAAGAAAAATGGGCTGCATGGTCGAGTCGACAGAAAAAAGCCATTTTTGCGCAAATGCCACAAAGCATCCCGATTACATTACGCCAAACAGCACAGAGGCAAACCTCAAAACTTCTGGAACTGAATAATTTGGAGTGATGAGACCAAAATTTAACTTTTGGGCCACTCGACCATGCAGCCCACTGTGCATGTTATCAGATCAGGATCTGCGAGAAAAGGTAATAGAACTGCATAAAACAGGAAAGGGGTATAAAAAGATATCCAAGGAATTGAGAATGCCAATCAGCAGTGTTCAAACGCTGAATACGAAGTGGAAAATGAGGGATTCAGGTAGACCAGCAAAGACTTCAGCTACGACTGCCAGGAAAATTGTTCGAGGTGCAAAGAAAAATCCAGAAATAACTTCAGCTGGAATACAGGACTCTTTGAAAATTTGCGGTGTGGCTGTTCCAAGATGCACAATAAGGAGGCGCTTGAAGAAAAATGGGCTGCCTGGTCGAGTCGCCAGATAAAAAAGCCATTTCTGCGCAAATGCCACAAAACATCCTGCGCACAATAAGCCAAACAGCACAGAGACAAACCTCAAAACTTCTGAAACTGAGTAATTTGGAGTGATGAGACCAAAATTTAACTTTTGGCCCACTCGACCATGCAGCCCACTGTGCATTGCATCAGATCAGGATCTGCGAGAAAAGGTAATAAAACTGCATAAAACAGGAAAAGAGTATAATAGGCTATCCAAGGAATTGAGAATGTCAATCAGCAGGGTTCAAACGCTGAATAAGAAGTGGGAAATGAGGGATTCAGGTAGACCAGCAAAGATTTCAGATACGACTGCCAGGAAAATTGTTCGAGATGCAAAGAAAAATCCACAAATAACTTCAGTTAAAATACAGGACTCTCTGAAAATTTGCGGTGTGGCTCTTCCAAGACGCACAATAAGGAGACAAGCCTCAAAACTTCTGGAACGGAATATTTTGGAGTGTTAAGACCAATATTGAACTTTTCGGGCCTCTCGACCATGCAGCCCACTGCAGATCAAAGTCACTGGGGTATGTAAACCTTTGATCAGGGTCATTTGGGTACTTTCTTTTGTCATTTTGATTTAAAAAAAGAGTAAACACAGTTGTGAAATAAAGGTTTTTGTGTTATTATTCATATTCTCTGAAGAATGGCCAATAAGTCATACATTCTCCCAGGGTATGTAAACTTATAAGCACGACTATAAATAGGTTCCAGCTCACCTGACGTATCTCCACCAGAACACCTCACTTTTTTTATTTTTTTTTGCCATTGGGGACCTCTTGTACAAAGTTGCAAGTGCGGCCTTTTTCAACGGCGTCCATATTGGCACAGTGAATCTATTTTCCCGCTCGGGTAATAATCAGCGAGTCAACAAATTACTGAATGAATATATTAGCGGCTTACTACTGCTAACGCATTAATTATTCATTAGCGAGGCCGCACACTTCGAGTCTGTGTAAACACGTGCAGGCAAGTGTCCTCTTCATTTTAAGCGGCGTCATAATACCGAGTGTGTTGTGGGTTTAGACTCACTTAATTTTTATTTTTATTTTTTTTAACAGAAGCAGGGAAGGCGGGTGGGTTGATCCTTTGATCTGCAGTTGAAGTACTCAGCGCCTGCCACAGCCCGAGGAAATAGCAACACGGGGGTAGGTTGAGGATTATAACATTCAATTTAGACCAGTACCACTGAGCTACAAACGCCGTTTCCATATGAGTTGGGAAATTGTGTTAGATGTGAATATAAACGGAATACAATGATTTGCAAATCCTTTTCAACCCATATTCAGTTGAATGCACCACAAAGACAACATATTTGATGTTCAAACTGATAAACTTTATTTTATTTTACAATAATAATTTACTTAGAATTTCATGGCTGCAACACGTGCCAAAGTAGTTGGGAAAGGGCATGTTCACCACTGTGTTACATCACATTTTCTTTTAACAACACTCAATAAACGTTTGGGAACTGAGGAAACTAAATGTTGAAGCTTTGAAAGTAGAATTCTTTCCCATTCTTGTTTTATGTAGAGCTTCAGTCGTTCAACAGTCCGGGGTCTCCGCTGTCGTATTTTACGCTTCAAAATGCGCCACACATTTTCCATGGGAGACAGGTCTGGACTGCAGGCGGGCCAGGAAAGTACCCGCACTCTTTTTTTACGAAACCACGCTGTTGTAACACGTGCTGAATGTGGCTTGACATTGTCTTGCTGAAATAAGCAGGGGCGTCCATGAAAAAGACAGTTCTTAAATGGCAGCATATGTTGGTCCAAAACCTGTATGTACCTTTCAGCATTAATGGTGCCTTCACAGATGTGTAAATTACCCATGCCTTGGGCACTAATGCACCACCATACCATCACAGTTGCTGGCTTTTGAACTTTGTGTCCATAACAGTCTGGATGGTTCGCTACCCCTTTGGTCCAGATGACACAATGTCGAATATTTCCAAAAACAATTTAAAATGTGGACTCGTCGAACCACAGAACACTTTTCCACTTTGCATCAGTCCATCTTAGATGAGCTCGGGCCCAGAGAAGCCGGCAGCGTTTCTGGATGTTGTTGATAAATGGCTTTCGCTTTGCATAGTAGAGCTTTGACTTGCACTTACAGATGTAGCGACCGACTGTATTTAGTGACAGTGGTTTTTCTGAAGTGTTCAAGAGCCCATGTGGTGATATCCTTTAGAGATTGATGTCGGTTTTTGATACAGTGCCGTCTGAGGGATCGAAAGTCACAGTCACTCAATGTTGGTTTCCGGCCATGCCGCTTACGTGGAGTGATTTCTCCAGATTCTCTGAACCTTTTGATGATATTATGGACCGTAGATTTTGAAATCCCTAAATTTCTTGCAATTGCACTTTGAGAAAGGTTGTTCTTAAACTGTTTGACTATTTGCTCACGCAGTTGTGGACAAAGGGGTGTACCTCGCCCCATCCTTTCTTATGAAAGACTGAGCAGTTTTTGGGAAGCTGTTTTCATACCCAATCATGGCACCCACCTGTTCCCAATTAGCCTGCACACCTGTGGGATGTTCCAAATAAGTGTTTGATGAGCATTCCTCAACTTTATCAGTATTTATTGCCACCTTTCCCAACTTCTTTGTCACGTGTTGCTGGCATCAAATTCTAAAGTTAATGATTAATTGCAAATAGGTTGTCTTTGTAGCATATTCAACTGAATATGGGTTGAAAAGGATTTGCAAATCATTGTATTCAGTTTATTTTTACATCTAACACAATTTCCCAACTCATATGGAAACGCTAAAATAAACGGAACGCACAACTCCTGATGCCGCAGATAATGCAACATCATCACGGTTTGTTTTGAGTGGGCCTGACAGTAGTTGTGCATGTGTAATAACGACCCCCGGGGCAAGGAGCTGAGATCCCGGCGCACGCATCGTCATCCAGCTCGCTTTCTGCAGGGACTTCTTTTGAGAATGACCCAAGCAATTGAGAGAAGAGGGCATGAAATTGCCCCACGGTTATAGTCGAGTGGTTGTAGCGCTGACTAAGTGCGGATCCTTCTCAACAAGAGCTCTGCCCGCCTTGTGGCCGGAACAGCTGCTCTCACCATCTGCATCTTTAAATGAGCTTTGTGTCGGGTTGAGTTGTTGACGAACCCCAAGATGCAGAGACGGTGGCAGGCATTGAATCAGAAAACTTAATTTAATGTCCAAAGATGTAAAAAAAATAAAGAAGAAACGCAAACCAGGAACCAGGAACAAACAAACCAGGATCCAGTGAATCAGCTAGCACTGACACAACACCGAGTGGAGGACAAAGCAGGTTGAAATAATATTGGGCTGATTGACACCAGGTGTGGTCAGGGGCCAATTAGCCACAGCAGAGGGGACACAGTTCTCAGGAAATAGACAAAATAGGAGCGCTGACATGAAATGAGACAAACATAAAGGAAAAACTAAAACATGACCAAACTTTAAGGGACAAACCTGAGACTTTGTAAGGAGGGAAAAACCGAACGAGTGTATTTTGTTGACATGGAAAATCGGTTCACTTATTGGCTTGCAGATAAAAGATTAGGTTTTTTTTTTGGCTGCACATCCCCGAATGAGGAGAGTAAATTGCAAACTTCAAAGTAAGTAACCCCGTGAAGTTGGCACATTATGTAAGTTGTAAATAAAATCAATGATTTGCAAATCCTTTTCAACTTATGTTCAATTGAATAGACTGCAAAGACAAGATATTTCATGTTCGAAGTAAGACACTTAAGTACGTTAGAATTTAAAGGCAGGCAAAGGGGCATTTTTACCACTGTGTTACATGGCCTTTCCTTTTAACAACACTCAATAAACGTTTGGGAACTGAGGAGACACATTTTTTAAGCTTTTCAAGTGGAATTATTTCCAATTTTTGCTTGATGTACAGCTTAAGTTGTTCAACAGTTGTGGTATTTTAGGCTTCCTAATGCGCCAAACATTTTCAATGGGAGATAGGTCTGGACTACAGGCAGGCCAGTCTAGTACCCGCACAATTTTACTACAAAGCCACGCTGTTATAACATGTGCAGAATGCGGCTTGGCATTGTCTTGCTGAAATAAGCAGGGGCGTCCAAGAAAACGTTGCTTGGATGGCAACATTTGTTGCTCCAAAACCTGTTTGTACTTTTCAGCATTAATGGTGCCTTCACAGATGTGTAATTAACCCATGCCTTGGGCAGTAATACACCCCAATACGATCACAGATGCTGGCTTTTGAACTTTGCGCCTATGACAATCCGGATGGTTCTTTTCTTCTTTATTCCGGAGGACACAACACCCACATTTTCCAACAACAATTTAAAATGTGGACTAGTCAGACCACAAAACACTTATCCACTTTGCATGAGTCCAAACGGCGGCGTTTCTGGGTGTTGTTGATAAATGGCTTTGGCTTTGCATAGTAGAGTTTTAACTTGCACTTACAGATGTAGCGACCAACTGTAGTTACTGACGGTGGTTTTCTGAAGTGTTCCTGAGCCCATGTGGTGACATCCTTTACACACTGAATATCTCTGAACGTTTTGATGATATTGCGGACCGTAGATGGTAAAATTCCTAAATTTCTTGCAATAGCCCGTTGAGAAATGTTCTTAAACGCTTGGACAATTTGCTCACACATTGGTTGACAAAGTGGAGACCTTCGCCCCATCCTTGTTTGTGAATGATTGAGCATTTCCTGGAAGCTGTTTTTATACCCAACCATGGCACCCACTTGTTCCCAATTAGCCTATTCACCTGTGGGATGTTCCCAATAAGTGTTTGACGAGCATTCCTCAACTTTGTCAGTCTTTTTTGCCACTTGTGCCAGCTTTTTTTAAACGTGTTGCAGGCATCAAATTTCAAATGAGCTAATATTTGCTAAAAATAACAATGCTTTCCAGTTGGAACGTTAAATATCTTGTCTTTAGAGTCTATTCAATTGAATATAAATTGAAAGGATTTGCAAATCATTGTATTCTGTTTTTATTTATCACTGGTTTCTGGGGAGGAGACCCTGCCCCAAGTGGAGGAGTTCAAGTACCTAGGAGTCTTGTTCACGAGTGAGGGAAGAGTGGATCGTGAGATCGACAGGCGGATCGGTGCGGCGTCTTCAGTAATGCGGACGTTGTACCGATCCGTTGTGGTGAAGAAGGAGCTGAGCCGGAAGGTAAAGCTCTCAATTTACCAGTCGATCTACGTTCCCATCCTCACCTATGGTCATGAGCTTTGGGTTATGACCGAAAGGATAAGATCACGGGTACAAGCGGCCGAAATTAGTTTCCTCCGCCGTGTGGCGGGGCTCTCCCTTAGAGATAGGGTGAGAAGCTCTGCCATCCGGGGTAAGATCACAGCAAAGCCGTTGCTCCTCCACATCGAGAGGAGCCAGATGAGGTGGTTCGGGCATCTGGTCAGGATGCCACCCGAACGCCTCCCTCGGGAGGTGTTTAGGGCACGTCCAACCGGTAGGAGGCCACGGGAAGACCCAGGACACGTTGGGAAGACTATGTCTCCCGGCTGGCCTGGGAACGCCTCGGGATCCCCCGGGAAGAGCTAGACGAAGTGGCTGGGGAAAGGGAAGTCTGGGTTTCCCTGCTTAGGTTGTTGCCCCCGCGACCCGACCTCGGATAAGCGGAAGAAGATAGATGGATGGATGGATGGATGGATGGTTTCTGGTTTTGTACAACAGTGGTCCCCAACCTTGTTTGTATCCGCGGACCGGTCAACGCTTAAAAATTTGTCCCGCGGCCCGGATGGGTGGGGTGGGGGGGTGTGTGTGAAAAAGGGACGTTTTTGTAATGAAAAAGTGATTTTATTTTGTGTTTGGTGCACTAATTGTAAGTGTATATTGTGTTTTTTATGTTGATTTAATTAAAAAAAGATAAAAATGAATAAAACATTCTTCTGCGGCCCGGTACCAGGCCGCAGCCTGGTGGTTGGGGACCACTGTTGTACAACACTATTAGCCAGCCATTTTTAAGAAAGAAGGTGAAATACAAAATGGAATTCAGGAAAGAGCAAGAACAGGTGGCATCCTTGTGGTTTCTCCCTCTCCTCTTTATCTCCCTGCTCATCCCCAACAAGCGTCTTCAAGAAGACTAAACGCCATGTCAAATGTTTATTAATCCATTCATTCATTTCATTTTCTGCCTGCACAGCCAACATTTTTCCCTCTATAAAAAGTCTTTTGTGTTCGCATTTTTGGGGCACAACGGATTATTGAACTATTTCTTATAGGGAAAAATTGCTTGGGTTTGGTCTTCCTCCGACTTCTTGGAGCAGATTACTCGTGCAAACCATTCGGTGAGATGCAAAATACACAATTTGTACGCCTGCTTTCACTGCAAGTCCTGATGCTTATTTTAAACTGATGCGGTTGAAGGGAGAGAGACTTAAAAAAAAGTAATGTTCTTCTGCTAAATGTTTTTTCTTTTTTTTTTTTCGGAGGAATGCCTGTGGAGTGGAACAGGATGAGAGAGGAAAGTGGCCAGAAAACATGCAAAGTGAGCACCATTGCTCTCTCTGTGTGGCATCCCTAACCCCTCCAAGCAGAGGAGGCTACTCTCACAGGAACTCTGACATACGAGGAAGCGACCAGAGAGAAAAATTATGTTTATTTAGAGTCGGTGTTGAATTTTTTACACTGTCTTTGCAATGGTAGGGTTTCCCGCAGTGCTTTGTGGTTAACAAAGAGCAAAAGTCTTAACAAGCTGCTCCGCTTAGTTCTGCCTCTGCCTCCGTCAGTACGTCTCTGCAGTACCCATCATTGCCCCGCCCACAGAACCATCTGATTGGTTACAGGCAGAGCGGCAATAGCCAATCAGCAGTGCGTATTCAGAGCGCTTGGAGTCGTGATGAGCAGATAAGTGTTTAACAGGTGAGCATAAGGCAGGGGACTCTCCCCAAATGATAATAAACACCTCCCAGTCAGCTACTAGTCACATCCCGATGAGCCCTTTGACGTTCTAGAAACAGAAGCGGCAGCTTAGCTCGCTCGCAGTCCTTTAGGTGAAAGCTAATTAGCTTTTAGCGTAACGTTAGCTCATTTTGTGGTGTGTGTGTTATTTCACTTTACGCATTTCTGTGTTGATTGAGTTGTGTTAAAGCAGCAAAAATGACATTATGTTGAATGAAGAGTTTCTGTCTCTGATAGTTAATATGATAATGTAACTGCATCATAAACTCCATGGTGTTCCGGGATGAATAGTCTCTCCTATTGCTATTGTACTATTTTTTTCAGCTCTACTTACATTAATCATTAGTAATGTAGCAGCCTAGTTTTGAATGGCAGGGTCCCTGCTATCACATGTTAATAAAAAAGTTACACATTTACGTCATAAAAATCAACTACAGGCTTCCCAAATGTTGTAATAAATTAAGCATGATGAGTTGAACATATGTCAGCATGTGGCATGATAATGACATATTTAGTATCTCATATTGTACTATTTTTTTCAGCTAGACTTACATTAATCATTAGTAATGCAGCAGCCTAGTTTTGAATGGCAGGGTCCCTGCTATCACATGTTAATAACATTTTTACACATTTACGTCATAAAAATCAACTACAGGCTTCCCAAATGTTGTAATAAATTAAGCATGATGAGTTGAACATATGTCAGCATGTGGCATGATAATGACATATTTAGTATCTCAGGTAACTAGGACTGTTTTGTTTTTACTTTGTGGAAAAAATATTGAGATATATATCGCCATTCAGCCAAGGGAGCGGAAAACACAACCAAAAGTTGTAGGCTTCTTCATGCGACGAAGCCAGCCTACTTCACCACAAGCTGTAGTCTATTGCCCCCCAGGCTGTGGTGGCAGCGACGAGGTGGAGAAATGATGGCAACAGGCCGAGTTACACCGATCCTTAAACCCACCCACCCCTTGCCCGGTATGTCCGCCGGAGAAACACCACCTTAACTAACGTATTTTCTGGGGGAAACACTGAATGGCTTCTCTGTCCAAGCTTCCCCACACACTACTTGTGTCACATTTGTGTCGTCTTTCAGTTATTAGTCATAGTTTAAGCCACACATGTACATTTAATGTTAAAACATTCAAACTGCCATGTTTATGATTCTGTATTTTTTATTTCAAGTTGCTGTTTTGAGGCATGTTATAATAAATATAGCAGTGCCATGTTGGCATTTTTTTCCATAACTTGAGTTGATTTATTCTGGAAATCTTTGTTACATTGTTTAATGCGTCCAGCGGGGCATCACAGCAAAATTAGGCACAATGATGTGTTAATCCCACGACTGTATATATCGGTATTGGTTGATATCGGAATCGGTAATTAAGAGTAGGACAATATCGGATATCGGCAAAAAAAGCCATTATCGGACATCTCTAATTTTAAGTGCGCCTTGTAGTCCGGAATATACGGTATGCAATATTTACCACCAAAAAATATTTCAAAATAAAATATTGTATGTGAAGTAATTGTCGCCTTTAGTATGTCAATAAGTCATAAAAATACTGTCACGACTTGGACTTGGGCGTGGATTGTTTTCCCGAGGAGCAAAGCGAATAGAGTGGACACGGCGTTAAGGTAATGACATCTTTTATTTTAACACTAACTACAAAAAAGGAAGCAAACAAAAGGCGCGCACAGTGGCGGAGAACAAACTTGACTAATGAAGCAAAACTTGCACAAATGCCGAAACTATGAACAATAAACAAAAACTTAGTTGGCATGGAACTGTGAAACATGACATGAAGCAGAGTGGAGGTAACAAGGCATGACGTGAGAAGAGGTAATGGATGGTGATGTTGCCAGGACGAACAACAGAAACAGACCGGCTTAAATAGCATTGACATGATCAGTGAAAACAGGTGTGCGAGTGCAAAGCATGAGACAGGTGCGTGACATGAGGAAAACACAACCAAAAGTTGTAGGCTTCTTCATGCGACGAAGCCAGCCTACTTCATTACAAGCTGTAGTCTATTGCCCCCCAGGCTGTGGTGGCAGCGACGAGGTGGTGACGTGATGGCGACAGGCTGAGTTACACCGATCCTTAAACCCACCCACCCCTTGCCCGGTATGTCCGCCGGAGAGACACTACGCATTTTCTGGGGGAAACACTGAATGGCTTCTCTGTCCAATCTTCCCCACACACTACTTTTGTCACATTTGTGTCGTCTTTTAGTTATTAGTCAGATTTAAAGCCACACATGTATATTTAATGATAAAACATTCAAACTGCCATGTTTGTAATTCCATATTTTTCCGACCATAGGGCGCACTGGATTATGAGGCTCACTGCCGATGAGCGGGTCTAGTCAGGTCTTTTTTTTTCATAAAAAAGGCGCACCGGATTATCTGCAGCATCGTCTCATCCGTGGCTCACTAGCGCAACAACAACGCCGGAAATGTGTCCCGTGAAAAAGCGTCCGACCGGAACTGTCTAATAACTGAAGTTCCTTGGGTGAATAATATAAACTCACTACACCGGTATGTTTTAGCTCTTTCATAGCAGGATTACTGACGGATAGAAGTAAGAACTTTACACTATTTTATATTACAAATGGCAACAGTGGAGAATGAATGACACATAAGTATGATAGAGAAAACGAAAGAAGTGGTGTCGACACAGACTACAATGGCGGACGCGCCCACATTTTCAGGACTTATGCAGATCCCAAATATTGCAAAACAAAATGCCAGATAATATGTCCTACCTTATACACACACTATAATAATACTCCTATGTTTAATGCACCGACAATACCTCAAGCGGTGCGGCTTCATAGCTTACCGAAGTCGTACTAAAATCATTTTGACAGATTTTTGAGCACCGTGTGTAAAGTTCTATATTCTCAATGGAACATTTTAAAGTATTGGTGTTGTTTACGGGCGTATCTCTTAAGTGTGACTGCCATCTACTGGTCACACTTATCATTACACCATATACCCAATATAACAGATTCGAGGTCGGTACGCACAACCAGAATTATGCCGTAGATTAGGCGGACGGGGTTATAAGGTGCACTGTCGATTTTCGCGAAAATGAAATGATTTTAAGTGCACAGGGTGGGGCGGTATAGCTCGGTTGGTAGAGTGGCCATGCCAGCAACTTGAGGGTTGCAGGTTCGATTCCCGCTTCCGCCATCCTAGTCACTGCCGTTGTGTCCTTGGGCAAGACACTTTACCCACGTGCTCCCAGTGCCACCCACACTGGTTTAAATGTAACTTAGATTTTGGGTTTCACTATGTAAAGCGCTTGGAGTCACTAGAGAAAAGCGCTATATAAATATAATTCACTTCACTTCACATTATAGTCGGAAAAATATGGTATGTCTTTTTTTTTACAGCATCTATGTGAGGTTACATTGAATCCTGCTTGTCATGACGTGGGGGTTTTCACAGCTTTGCTGCAGGGTTTGTTCTCCTGGGATGCAAACGGACTACTCTGGACCAGGCGTGAAGGTAGGAACATTATCAATTATTTACTATCAAAAATAGGAACAAACGTAAAACAACGGCGTTGAAAAAACACAAAACTGTGGCATGAAACTGCTTATTGTGTGTGTGTGTGTTTCCTGTAATCCTCCAGTGATAATTGTACATGGAAGAAACTTATTATTCTCCGCCATGGTGGTGAGAATTAGTATTTTAGAAGCGGCTTTGCAACGTTGATAGACGCTGATTTCGTAGTAGCCTGCTTTCAGACTCGAGCAGGTGTTCAGGCAAGACGCACACTACTAGAATTCATGCAAATCCTGCGTGTTTATAACAAAGAAATCCCAAAATGCAATTGTTGTCTCCTTAAGCCTGCGTTCCTTTTTGAAAGAATCGTTCACTTGGGTACAATTCATAGGCGTGCAAACACAAGGACGCAGATTCAGTGAAGATTGGCTTTTCTCCGCAGCTCATCAGCCTATTGCTTATCAGTAAAAAAAAAAAAAGGCAAATCTAATCCCCTGATCTAATCCTATGATGAGAACAGGATATATTTAACCTTGAGATTTAGCTCCAATTTAAGTAACACTCGGACTGTGGTAAGACATTAGTCTTCCAAGTCACAGAATACAACTAGAATTTTGTTGGATAGACTATACATAAATACCGTATTTTCCGGACTATAAGGCGCACTTAAAAGCCTTTTTTTTTTTTCTCGAAACCTCTAAAGCATGGGTGTCAAACTTTGGCCCTTGAGGCAATATCAAATTAACATTAGAGCTGGCCCGCCGGTATCATAACACCGCATTCACCGCTAATACTCATACTTACCAACCCTCCCGATTTTCCCGGGAGACTCCCGAATTTCAGTGCCCTCGCCGAAAATCACCCGGGGCAACCATTCTCCTGAATTTCCTTCGATTTCCACCCAAACAACATCATTTGGGGACGTGCCTTAAAGGCGCTGCATTCAACGTCCTCTACAACCTGTCGTCCCGTCCGCTTTTTCTCCATACAAACATTGTGTCGGCCCAGTCACATACTATATGCGGACTTTACACACAAACAAGTGAATGCAAGGCTAACTTGGTCAACCGCCGTTCATGTCACACTGAGGGTGGCCGTATAAACAACTTTAACACTGTTACAAATATGTGCCACACTGTGAACCCACATCAAACAAGAATGACAACCACATTTAGGGAGAACATCCGCACCGTAACCCAACATAAACACAACAGAACAAATACCCAGAACCCCTTGCAGCACTAACTCTTCCGGGATGCTACAATATTTGAAAATCGATTTTGCATGTCACTATAAAGTTATACAAGCCTTGCTCGTTCAATATTTAATGCAAAACTTGTTTGGGTCCCTATTAAAAGGTTAATTTGTCCAACCTTGGCCCGCGGCTTTGTTCAGTTTAAAATTTTGGCCCACTCTGTATTTGAGTTCGACACTCCTGCTCTAAAGGCTTAGTGGCCACATGCGTGGACAGCACTTGTTAGCTCTTATTTCCAAAATTGTGTACATTACTGAATTGGGGTCTTATGGCTCACTTATGTGGACACTTATACTGCCATCTGGTGGTGTCAGATGAGTATTACATGCAATGGAATTTGGAGGAAAAAAAAAAGTGTAAAAATAAAAATTAGCATGTCACTAAACATGAAGTACACGTTTGTTATTTATGGACTAAGTACATCATTTAAAAAGATGATTATTAGTTTTTATTCTAATTAGGGTCCAATAAGACCAAGTAGCAAATAGAAGTAAAAAAAAAAGCATGTAAAGAAACTAATGTACAGAATAATTCTGGTTTTGCTTACCAAACTCGAAGCTATTTGGGGGTGGTCTAGCTCGGTTGATGGAGTGGCCGTGCCAGCAACTTGAGGGTTGCAGGTTAGATTCCCGCTTCCGCCATCCTAGTCACTGCCGTTGTGTCCTTGGGCAAGACACTTTACCCACCTGCTCCCAGTGGCACCCACACTGGTTTAAATGTAACTTAGATATTGGGTTTCACTATGTAAAGCGCTTTGAGTCACTAGAGAAAAGCGCTATATAAATATAATTCAGTTCACTTCACTTCACTATTTTATTTGGTACATGGTGAAATGATAAGAACGACCAGTAGATGGCAGTCACACATACGAGAAAGGTGTAGAATGTAATATGACTCAAGTAAACAACACCAAGATTTCATATGTTCTACTGATAATATAAAAAATTACACACGGAGCTCAAAAATCTATTAAAATGTTTCGGTTCGACTTTGGTAAGCTATGAAGCCGCACCGCTTAATGGATTTTACTGTGCTTCAACATTGGAGTATTATTATGGTGTGTGCAATGCCAGGCTTCTCCCTGACAGTTTGGCCATGTTTTAATTTTCTCTCTGCGTTTTTCTTTGTTTCCTGACAGCGCTCTTATTTTGTCCTTTTCCTGTTTGTTTCCCTAAGTGCTGTGTCTCCCCAGTTGTGTCTGATTGGCACATGGCCACACCTGGTGTCAATCAGCCAGATACTATTTAAAGCTGCCTTCCCCTCCAATCAGTGCTGGATTATTGTCACCACTACCTGTCAATGTCATTAATACTTATTGTTGTAGCTGTGTATACTTCTGTTCCCTCTGCTCATGTCATAGTTCCTTCGTATCACAGTAAGTGTTTTTGTTTCTAGTCCACAGTTAGCCTTTGTGCTAGTTTTTGTTCATAGCCAAGTTTGTTCTCTGCCTTTTGTTTGTACCCTTTTGTTTGTTCTAGATTTAATGCTAAATTAAATCAGGTTTACCTGCACGATGCCTGCCGCCTTCTCTGCATCTTGGGGGCCATCAGCAACAACACCCCCTGACATGCATAAGGTAAGACATATTATCTGGCGTTTTGTTTCGCAATAGTATGCAAAAGCAACTTATTTTAACTTCTGGAACCTGCTGATCTGTATTTGGGATCTGCATAAGTCCTGAAAAATTGCACGATTCTGCCTTTGTAGTCCCATAAGCTTCTTGTTTTTTCTCTATCTTCTTATGTTGCCATTTCTAATATAAAGTAGTGTAAAGTTCTTACTTACATCTGTTAGTGAACTCGCCATGAAAGCGCTAAAACATACCGGTGTAGTGAGTTTACATTATGCACCCAAGGAACTTGAGTTATTAGAGAGTTCCAGTCGGATGTTTTTTCACGGGACACAAAGGGATGATGTTTGTTGAGGAATTAGCGATTTTATTGCCGTTATCCAATCCTCTTATCGAACCGATTCCTTATCGATTCGCTTATCGAATCCAGATAGGTTGTTGGTGTATGGTAGGAACACAACGCCTGGTATAACAAAAGCTCACGTCTATTTTTTAGGAAAAAAATAAAATAAACTGCCCTAGTCAGTCTGGCTGTCATGAATGTCATCATCCGAAATAAGATAACGTTAACGGTATCTTAATTCACATCTTGCAAGCACTAGTTTATTAGACAGACCTGCAAACTCTGGAGTGGTGTAGGCTACAAGATACCGTTAACGTTATCAGACACATGCAAAAGGGCTAACGTTAACGCTACCATTAGCCACTGACTATGCCTAGGTAACGTTAGTCTAGCTAACATTACTGCAGTCCTGGTTAACATAAGAGATAATGTTATTTTAGCCTAAAGACTACAAGTGAGCAGATATGGAAATTAACCGGCAACAGTTAACATTAGTTACTCACCGGCACTATCACTGGGACTGCAGGTTTAAGCAGAGGAAGAGAGGTTTGCTTCCTCATCTCTGTCGCTGCTTCTCCACGACACATTTCTCTAACCTTCAGGTTATGTACGGCCTGAACATGTTTGTTTTACTGCTCTTCTTACAGGAAAGCGAAGCCTGGCAATAATTGCAGATAACTGATTCCTCATCGTATTTCTTAGTAAAGTGAAGCCATGCCTTGGAGCGTTTTTTCCGGTCCATTGTTGCTGTTCTGTATCTGTACGTCATTTCCTGTGACACGGGATTCGTTCCCAGGGATTCAAATAAAGAATCAAATATTTTTCTTTACTATAGTAGCTTCGATAACGGTAACCGTTTCTCAAAATGGGATTCGAATTGATTGAATCGGTTCTTTTGTTATCGAACAACCGGGAGAACCGTTTTTTGAACATGATCCCTCGGGACACATTTCGGGTGTTGTTGCACTAGTGAGCCACGGGTGAGGAGACGCTGCTCCGTTATTGACTGAAGTAAAGTCTGAAGCACATTTAAACATTTAGCTCCATCTTTTGACACTTTATAAAAATGACAATTTAGATAAAAAATAATAATAATAGGACTCATTTAATGCGCTTTATAATCCGGTGCGCCTTATATATGAAAACGACCGAACATAGACCATTCATCGGCAGTGCACCTTTTAATCCGGTGCGCCCTATGGTCTGGAAAATACGGTATTTGTGTTGCCTTATCGCAGGGGTCGGGAACCTTTTTGGCTGAGAGAGCCATGAAAGCCAAGTATTTCCGTGAGAGCCGTATACAATTTTTTACACTGACTACAACTGTCAGGCTGCGATGAGGTGGCGACTTGTCCAGGGTGTACCCAGCCTTCCGCCCGATTGTGGCTAAGATAGGCACCAAAGGGAATAAGCGGTAGAAAATGGATGGATGGATGGATGGATAACTGTCAGGTTCAAACACTGATGACATCTATTAAACAGACAAGAAGCAAGGAATTAAACAGAGACAGGATTCAATTTAGCTCACTGAGGAGAAACCTGTAGACTTGTACCCCTTGAACAGTGTCATCCCCCGCTCTGAGAAGAGAATTCTACGCTTCCTATTTTATTTGGACTTTCCCTGATTACAGCAACTAAATGCGTGTGTCACATCTATGGGATAATGTTTTGTTTTGGTCATGTTCGGCTTTGTTTTTTGGAAAATCAGCTCCTGTTCCTGCACTTCCTTGTTTGCTTTGTTACCAGGCCAACCAATTAGTTTCACCTGTCATGTCACGCACCTGTTCAATCACCTGTATTATTTAAACCGAAAGTTGCCAAGAAGTCAGCCTGGCAACTTTACCTTTACTTCCTTCATGCCATGCCATGCCTGTTTAATCATTCTCTCCATGCCAGGTAAGTTTTTGTGTTTGTATGTCACAGTTATTGAGTTTTGCTCTTTTGTCCTTAGTCATGCCTTTGTGCTACTTTTTGGTTTTCAGTAGTCAAGTTTGGCCACGGGGAAGACCCAGGACACGTTGGGAAGACTATGTCTCCCGGCTGGCCTGGGAACGCCTCGGGATCCCCCGGGAAGAGCTAGACGAAGTGGCTGGGGAGAGGGAAGTCTGGGTTTCCCTGCTTAGGCTGTTGCCCCCGCGACCCGACCTCGGATAAGCGGAAGATGATGGATGGATGGAAGTTTGTTCTCCGCCATTGTGCGCGCCCTTTCTTTGCCTTTTTTTCGTTATAGTGTTAAAAATAAATATGTACTTACACTCACGTCTTGCTCGGGCCTCGGAAAAACAATCCAAACTCCAAAGTCCACGTTTTGACAGCGTGCATCTCTTATTCTTTTCAATAACATCGAAGGCAACCGATAATAAATAAAATACGTTTGACCATTAATGCGACTTCTTGAACAGGTGCGATAGAAACTGATGGATGGATTAAAATGCATGGGAATGTTTTATATTTTGAACGTTACTTTTAACACTGTGAATACCAGCGGAATTATTAGTTACTTATCGTGTTAAGCAAAGTCAGGTAGGATTTATCCGAGAGCCAGATGCGGTCATCAAAAGAGCCACATCTGGCTCGAGAGCCATAGGTTCCCTCCCCCTGCCTTATCATCATCATCATAAATATTTCAGTCAGTTCAATCAACAATCCTTTTTTTTACAGTACTCAACGTGGCCTATTTTACATCTTTGAAGATAGTACCACGACCCCAAGGATGTTGTTCATCTGCACCACTCTTCCTAATCAGCAGGAACAACTGACAACTCTTGTACGGATTGCAACAAAACCTTGTAGTTTGGGTTTTTTTTTCCTTCCCCCTTAAACTAGGTCCTGTTCAAGCTGTTTTCCCTGGCGGCCTCATTTTGCACCATTGTTGGAAATACCTTGTTGGGTCCAAAAAATTGCAGGATTGATGTACTGTACTGTACTGTACTGTACTGTACTGTACTGTACTGGCGTCCCTGCAGAAACCCACAAGGACTACTGCTACAAAGAGCCACAATTAAAGAACCAGTGCATTGTTGTTGGCGAACATTTTACCATGAATTGATTAACGTGGACCCCGACTTAAACAAGTTGAAAAACTTATTCGGGTGTTACCATTTAGTGGTCAATTGTACGGAATATGTACTGTACTGTGCAATCTACTGATAAAAGTATCAATCAATCAATCAATCAAACAAAAGCAGTGTGGCAAAAGCCTCTGTTTTTAGTCATTTGAATGAACAACTTTTACCACAGAATTTGAGAATAGAAGTATAGTCGGTTCTTAAATTTACGTTCTTTTGATACAAATATAAATTAATTGATTAATTAATATAATTAATAAAGCATATGTTCCTTTTGACTGCACTTAAATGTAGAATATATGTAGAAACTATTTATATTATTCATATATATATATATATATATACACTGTATTTTTTGGAGTATAAGTCGTAGAGGTGTGGGGAAAAAATTGATTCGAATTTGAATCGCGATTCTCAGGTTGTGCGATTCAGAATCGATTCTCATTTTTAAAAAAATCTATGTATTTTTTATTTTATTCTATTTATTTATCCATCCATCCATTCATTTTCTACCGCTTATTCGCTTTCGGGGTCGCGGGGGGCGCTGGCGCCTGTCTCAGCTACAATCGGGCGGAAGGCGGGGTACACCCTGGACAAGTCGCCATCTCATCACAGGGCCAACACAGATAGACAGACAACATTCTCTGCGCTGCTGATCCGCCTCCGCTTGGGATGGTTTCCTGCTGGCTCCGCTGTGAACGGGACTCTCGCTGCTGTGTTGGATCCGCTTTGGACTGGACTCTCGCGACTGTGTTGGATCCATTGTGGATTGAACTTTCACAGTATCATGTTAGACCCGCTCGACATCCATTGCTTTCCTCCTCTCCAAGGTTCTCATAGTCATCATTGTCACCGACGTCCCACTGGGTGTGAGTTTTCCTTGCCCTTATGTGGGCCTACCGAGGATGTCGTAGTGGTTTGTGCAGCCCTTTGAGACACTAGTGATTTAGGGCTATATAAGTAAACATTGATTGATTGATTGATTCACACTCACATTCACACACTAGGGCCAATTTAGTGTTGCCAATCAACCTATCCCCAGGTGCATGTCTTTGGAAGTGGGAGGAAGCCGGAGTACCCGGAGGGAACCCACGCATTCACGGGGAGAACATGCAAACTCCACACAGAAAGATCCAGAGCCTGGATTTGAACCCAGGACTGCAGGACCTTCGTATTGTGAGGCAGACGCACTAACCCCTCTGCCACCGTGAAGCTCTATTTATTTATTTTTTAAATTGTTTTTTTTATCAATCCAACAAAACAATAAACAGCAATACCATAACAATGCAATCCAATTCCAAAACCAAATTTGACCCAGCAACACTCAGAACTGCAATAAACAGATCAATTGAGAGAAGACACAGAACAAACCAAAAGTAGTGAAACAAAACGAAAGGCGTGATTTTCCTCCGTTATTTGATTGAAGTAAAGTCCGAATGCCATTAAAACAGTTAGCTCCATATGTTGACACTTCTTCCAATCCCGTCCTTGCACGCTACACCGCTACACCAAAGATGAAGGGGAGAAGGCGCTGTCGAAGTGGAGGCACATACATAAGACCGCCCACAAAACGGAAGGAGCCTGGAAAACATCTGTAAAAAATCATCTAAGCAACATTTTGACCAAAGAGCCAACCAATTTTATGTCGGCTACAAGATAGTGAGGCTTCACAGTGGCAGAGGGGTTAGTGCGTCTGCCTCACAATACGAAGGTTCTGCAGTCCTAAGTTCAATCCCAGGATCCTTGGGATCTTTCTGTGTGGAGTTTGCATGTTCTCCCCGTGAATGCGTGGGTTCCCTCCGGGTACTCCGGCTTCCTCCCACTTCCAAAGACATGCACCTGGGGATAGGTTGATTGGTAACACTAAATGGTCCCTAGTGTGTGAATGTGAGTGTGAATGTTGTCTCTCTATCTGTGTTGGCCCTGCGATGAGGTGGCGACTTGTCCAGGGTGTACACGCCTTCCGCCCGATTGTAGCTGAGATAGGCGCCAGCGGCCCCCCGCGACCCCAAAAAGGGAATAAGCGGTAGAAAATGGATGGATGGATATATATATATATACATACACTGTATTTTTTGGAGTATAAGTTGGAGGGGTGTGTGAAAAAATAGATTCAAATTTGAATCGCGATTCTCACGTTGTGCGATTCAGAATCGATTCTCATTTTTTTTTAAATCGATGTATTTTTAATTTTATTCTGTTTATAACATTTTTTTTATTTTTTTTTATCAATCCAACAAAACAATAAACAGCAATACCATAACAATGCAATCCAATTCCAAAACCAATTTTGACCCAGCAACACTCAGAACTGCAATAAACAGATCAATTGAGAGAAGACACAGAACAAACCAAAAGTAGTGAAACAAAACGGAAGGCGTGATTTTCCTCCGTTATTTGATTGAAGTAAAGTCCGAATGCCATTAAAACAGTTAGTTCCATATTTTGACACTTCTTCCACTCCCGTCCTTGCACGCTACACCGCTACAACAAAGATGACGGGGAGAAGACGCTGTCGAAGTGGAGGCACGTAAATAAGACCGCCCACAAAACGGAAGCAGCCTGGAAAACATCTGGAAAACATCATCTATGCAACATTTTGACCAAAGAACCAACCAAATTTATATCGACTACAAGATAGTGCTTTAAATTTGGAAAAAATATTAGTAATATGACTCCTGCGCCCTATAATCCGGTGCCTTATATATGAAAAAAGATTAAAAAATAGTATTCTGTTGATAACGTCAGTATGATGAAGCGTATGATGACCCGTGCGCGTGACGTCTCGGATTGTAGCGGACATTTTTTTTTCCAGCCCGATCCCAGCTATAAGTAGTCTGCTTTAATTGCAAAATTACACAGTATTCTTGACATATGTGTTGCTGAATCTTTTGCAGTTTGTTCTAATAATAATGGAGACGTCAAAGAAGAAAGATGTAGGTGGGAAGCAGTGTATTGCGGCTGCCTCTAGCAACACAAACACATTGTTTGCATTCCCGAAGGCGAAGCTTTACTATGGAACGGAGCGGTCAAGCGAACATGGTTCCTAACCACATGTCAACCGGCAGGTTTTGGAGAGAAAATTGGGGTGATAAGTCGGCTCTTACCGTAGACTTGAGCGGAGCTTGCGTCGTTCCTTGTGCACCTGTCAAAGAGGCAGCCGCGTGACTTCCCTCAGAGAGACTGGCGGTCGCCACACCCGTCCGACTTTCAGGTACGACACTATAATCTCGCTACAACACTAGTAACACAATAAGCAGATAAGGGATTTTCCAGAATTATCTAGTCATTGTCACCGACGTCCCACTGGGTGTGACTTTTCCTTGCCCTTATGTGGGCCTACCGAGGATGTCGTAGTGGTTTGTGTTGTGGTTTGTGCAGCCCTTTGAGACACTAGTGATTTAGGGCTATATAAGTAAACATTGAAAAAATATTAAAAAACAGACCATTCATTGTACGTGCGCCCTATGGTCCGGAAAATAGGGTACATATGATAATAAAATGGTTGCTGATATGTTGGGGGTGAACTCTCTTCTGTGAGATACCGCCATAAAAGTACCTTCATAAACTTTCGCTTTTCTTCTGAACATCAATAATGAAGGAAAAGTAAGAATAAAAGCTGGTGATTTTATCCCTTTGGCAAGCTCGTACGGTAAAATCGATGCCTTATTGGAGGAGCTGTTATTTGTTTTCGCGCAAACATTTACAACCGAAAAAAAGCTGCTGCTGTTATTTCCTGCTGCTAAATCCATCCCAGCCTGGCATGTTTTAGCAAGGTGTTATGTTTCCCATTCGCACGAGCAGCATCTCCATTCTCTGCCATTTAGGAAGTCAATCAAATGAATAGGAATAACTGTTTTGTGACAAACATGATTGGGAAAAGCCCGTCTACTCACAACTGTGACTCATGCAACATTGATGTGGAGTCCATTCTGCAAAAGTGTTAGTGTCCAATTATTCACGGTCCTTTAAAAAAGAAACACTTAATACAAAAACCTATCTGCATTGCTTTTGTTTTTTCCGCCATCTGTATTATCTTAAGACCCCTAGATTAGGTCGTTTACAACAGTGTTTTTCAACCTTTTCTGAGCCGAGGCACATTTTTTTCATTGAAAATGTAAAAATAATGAAAGTCAGCAGCCGATATTAACGATAAAAACTCGTTCTCGCAATTGTTGGGTTTGAATCCAAACCATAACCAATCATGCATCACTACAGCTCTTGTCTCAAAGTAGTGTCATGTCTGTGTGACCATGTTTTGTTTTAGTCATGTTCTGTTTGTTTTTTGGCCACTCAGTTCCTGTTTTTGCACTTCCTGGTTTGTCTTGTCACCATGACTACCCATTAGTGTTTACCTGTCCTTCTTTCTGGGGACATTGTTGATTGTCATGTCATGTACGGATGCACTTTGTGGACGCTGTCTGCTGCTCCACACGCTGCAAGTCTTTGCTGTCGTCCAGCATTCTGTTTTTGTTTACTTTGCAGCCAGTTCAGTTTTACTTTCGTCTTGCATAGCCTTTCCTAAGCCTCAATGCCTTTTCTTAGCGGCACTCGCCTTTTGTGTATTTTTGGTTTAAATGTGAAATACCTTTTTTACCTGCACACCGCCTCCCGCATATTGTGATCACGACTTTGGAGGAGGGCGTGTTCGGCGCGTTTGCTGCAAGAGCGGGGTGTGCCAGGGCCGGCTTCGAAACACAGCTGACAGGTGATTAGATTGCCCAGCTGGGACTGGTTATTTAATCACATGTGGTTCTTATTAGTAGCGGCCGGGAGCAGAAGGGAAAAGGGTGGTTAGAGAGACGTTGGAGCAAGCAAACCAGAGTGACGAGGACTGAAAAGTCGAGGGAGGTGCTACAACTTTGTTGAACCCTGAACACCGGACTCCCGTGCAAGTGTGCATGGTCAGCAGAACCCGCTAGAAGGCAACTTCTACAACGACAAACCGTGTTTCCGACATCTACAAAGCAAGATGTGGAGTATTACACGGTTACTCTGCCGAACTGGAGACAGCAGAGACAATCAACAACGGCACATTTGCGGATTATAATCACTGGTTTGCAGAAATGTTTTCAACCCAATTAGGAGAAATGACATAACCTCCCACGGCACACCAGACTGTATCTAGCGGCATTGAGGTTGAAAAACACTGGTTTACAAAACACAATTTAGAGGTATCATCTTAAAGTTAAAACCTGAATAATTGGAGGTGGTAAATGTTTCAAATCAAAATGTGAGTCAGGGTCGGTGAGGTAGTTAATGAGTGTTCTTTGCTGATTTACCTTGCTGATGAGCCTTTGCATTTTGAAATTGATTTCATTTTTTTTTTTAGGCAGACGCGATGGATCATACCTCACACTCCCTGGAGCTAGAAATTGTGCAAGTACAGGAGCCGGTGCCGTTGCCGAGCACGTCCAATGCCTCTGGGGCGGCAGCCGGGTTGTAGCTCATGTAATACTCTTGGAGCTGGGTGCTTAGGTCCTGCTCTGGCTCTGGGCTCTTTTTGCGACACTTCCGTCCCACCATGGATCGTTGCTGTAGCAATCTGGTGGCGCCCGGGTAGCGCCGCCACAGCACGTAGACGATTGTCAAAATTAGAGACATGCTGAAGAAGAGTGCCACGCTTCCCACCACCACTTTGTGTAGAGTCATGTGCTCCAACTCTGGGGGGAGTATGTGAGTGGGCTGACTATGAGCTACTGAGTCTCTAGGATCTTTGCTCATGTGCCCCGGGAGTGTAGGATGGGGGATTGGTAGAGGCCCGATGGGAGGGAGCGGACCATAGGTCGGTGGCATTAGCGGAGACCCGCTTGTGGGGGCAAACGTGGGCTCGTTGGTGGCTTCCGAAAAAAGCTCTGACATCGGCGAGGGTGTCTCGGTGAGAACGTAATCAGTTTCCTCACAAATCCCGTGGTTTCTTGTGGCATCCATTATTTTCTCTCCTTGGAGATACTTGGGGCTGCTGCATATCATCGTGGTGTCTTTCGTGCCGCGGAAATTCCTCAGCCAAGCCACGAGCGGACAAATGCCCGTGGCACAATCCCACATGTTCCCGGCGAGGCTGATGGAAGTCAGCGAGATCCAGGCCGACACCGCCTCCTGTGACACGTTGGACAATTTGTTGGATTCCAGGTTGAGAACTTGAAGGTTGGGCAAGCAGTGGAACACAGCCGGATCCAGGGTCTGGATCTCGTTTCCAGATAAATCGAGTTTCTGCAGCGTATACCACGTCCAGGGAAGTCCCTGGTTGACGACCTTAATGCGGTTCCACTGCAAATAAAGCGATCTTAGGTTGGCGAGTCGGGGAAACAGGAAAAAGTTTATCCGTGTGAACTGGTTGTGCTCAAGATGCAACTCCATCAGCTTCTGTAACCCTAAAAAGGTGGTGCGTGTAAGAGCCTTGATTCGATTGTAGCCCAAATCCAGAAACTCTAAACTCCTGCACTCGAGGAACGCTCTAATCGGGATGTTAGAGAGACCATTCGAGCGTAGGTGTAGGTTTTGAAGCTTCCGTAGCCCATGGAATTGTCCTGGCTGCAGGATATCCAACTTGTTGTACGACAAGTCCAGACTACGGAGGTTGGGAATTCCGTGAAAGGTGGAATTGTGCAGAGATACGATCTTATTGGAACTCATTATAAGCTCTTTCAGCCGGCGGACTCCCTGGAACGCTCGACTGTCCACCGCTGAAATCTGATTGTGGTCCAAGTATATCCAGAGAAGCTGACCCAGGTGAGCGAACTGATACGGTAACAGGGTGTGCAGGTCGTTATAGCGCAGGGAGAGGCCCTGGCACCCGACGGAAATATTTTCCGGGACATCTATGAAGCCAGATGAGTCGCAATGAACGGTTTTCCCCTCGCAACGACAACTGTTGGGGCATGTACGCTCACCAAAGCTCAACAAGAGGGGAACCCGCAAGAGGAGGAGGAGAGGAAAGAGGAGGTGTGTCACTCGGCCGTCATTTAGCATTGAACCTGGAAGGGAGCAGAACAAAGAAGAGTATTATTAACCAATAAACCACAACCAGTCAATTAATAACAACACAAGTCACAATTCATTTAAATAACAATAGCTTTTTAACATCAATAAGATTCAGTTTTTCTGTTTTAAATTATTTTAATAGTTTGTTTAACCTAAAATGTAATAAAAAAATCCTCACATTTATTGGTGCAATACAATCTTTACCAGTATTTTAGGGCAAAGCATAATAACTATAAATGTATCAAAAAGTCCTTCAAGTTTTTTTATTTATTTACTCTGCGATGAGGTGGCGACTTGTCCAGGGTGTACCTTGCCTTCCGCCCGATTGTAACTGAGATAGGCACCAGCACCCCCCATGACCCCGAAGGGAATAAGCGGTAGAAAATGGATGGACGGATGGATATTTATTTAGTTATTTGACCCACTCAAAGCAACGTTACTTATTAATTTGTGCAGAAATATGAGGAAATAACTACAAAAGCACACTTCATTCATTAATGGTTTTACGAAAAAGATCAGTTGTAATAATAAATAATGTTAGATATAGAGAATTTTCAAACATTTTATTTATTGAATTAAAAATACTGAAAGTCCAAGACATAGTGAATTTGCAAACAGCTAAAATTATACACAAAGCAAACTATAACCTGCTACCCAAGAATATACAACAATTCTTGTGGAATTAAATGATGGAATGAATTAAGCAAAGAAATCAAACAATGTACTAATTTGATACACTTCAAGGAACTATTCAAACTTAAAGTGTTTACAAAGAAAAAAGGCGACGGCAGGGATCGCAGCTTGCTGTGAGGTTTGTTCTCCCGGGATGCAAACCGACTATTCCGGACAAGGCTTGCAGGTAGGAACATGTTCATTAATCTAACTACAAAAAGGTACAAAAACGGAAAACAACCCGGATGCAAGCGTGCCTATTACACGCGGAAACCAAGGCAAAAAAACTTAGGACATGAAACTATAGAAATGAAGTGAAGTGAATTATATTTATATAGCGCTTTTTCTCTAGTGACTCAAAGCGCTTTATATAGTGAAACCCAATATCTAAGTTACATTTAAACCAGTGTGGGTGGCACTGGGAGCAGGTGGGTAAAGTGTCTTGCCCAAGGACACAGCGGCAGTGACTAGGATGGTGTAAGCGGGGATCGAACCTGCAACCCTCAAGTTGCTGGCACGGCCGCTCTACCAACCGAGCTATACCGCCCCATGAACCTCATGTAACTGTGGCATGAAATAACTAAGACTTATTTGGCAAGGAAGTAAACAAACAGCATGAACTATGGTATTGCATGAAACAAGCATGAAACTACTAAAGACGCCAGGACGACTGACTGGCAAAGGCAGGCTTAAATAATGTCTCTAGATTGGAAACAGGTGCGCGGTCCGAACACCAGAGGCAGGTGAAAATCTATCGCCATGGTAACTTAAATAAACAAGGGTGCACAAAAACAGGAACTAATGTAGTCCGAAACTAAAACGAAAACATGATCCATTCATTTTCTAGATAATCTCATTCATGCCACCATATCAAACATAACTTACCTCACTAATTATTATTCATTTGTTTTTTAATGTTATTACTTATGGAGTATATTGTGAATACATTGAAGTGAACTAAAGTTTCAGCAACTGCTATGTAAAGGAATAGGGGACAGGATTGAATAAACTCTGCTTCTTCTTACTTCTTTTCGAACATGTTGAATAGAGAAACTGGAAATTGTGATGCATCATGTTGTATTCATGCATGTTCCGAATAAACACTCTACACAATTAAGTTGTTTTTTCTAATAATCATGTAGTCTTATTTAGAATAATCTTAATTGACTTGTTTGACTATGTCAGTAAATCAGTCAATCAATCAATTTATCAAAGATTATTCATACAGCCCTTAATCACAAGTGTCTCAAAGGGCTGCACAAGCCACAACGTCATCCTCGGCTCGGAACACCCACATCAGGGCAAGGAAAAACTCAACCCCACCCTGCAGCATGTCACTGTCACGACAAAATCAAATACCCAATTACTCATGGACAACACTAACACTCCGGGAATGGGCTACCTGTCACATGTTTCGTTTTTGTCATGTTTGGTTATTTTTAGGACACTTGTTTCCCGCTTTTGCACTTCCTTTGTTTCTCTTATCTCCATAGCAACTCATTAGTTTCCACCTTGTCTTCAAGTCACGCCCCTGTCCTCAGTTCTCACACCTGTTAATCATCATCATAGCTATTATTTAAGCCACAGTTACCAGGTAGTCAGCCTGGAAACTTCATATTACACAACTCCATCCATGCCAAGCCATGCTGTGTCCCTCTTGCTCATGCCAAGTAAGTTTTGGGTTTTGTTATGTCACAGTTGTTTAGTTTTGTTTTTAGTAGTCAAGTTGGGACGGCGTGGCGCAGTGGGGAGAGTGGCCGTGCGCAATCCGAGGGTCCCTGGTTCAAATCCCCACCTAGTACCAACCTCGTCACGTCCGTTGTGTCCTGAGCAAGACACTTCACCCTTGCTCCTGATGGATGCTGGTTGGCACCTTGCATGGCAGCTCCCTCCATCAGTGTGTGAATGTGTGTGTGAATGGGTAAATGTGGAAGTAGTGTCAAAGCGCTTTGAGTACCTTGAAGGTAGAAAAGCGCTATACAAGTACAACCCATTTATCATTTAAGTTTGTTCTCCGCCCTTGTGTGCGCCTTTTGTTTACCTTTGTAGTCTGTTTGTGTTAGTAATACGTTAAAATATACTCACATTCACGTCTCGCTGGTGCCAATTTCCCTTTGCACTGGAGAAATAAACTATCCCATAGTCCAAGTCGTGACGCTACCAGACATATTTAAGACATTTTGATGGGTCAATTGTGTTTTTATCCGATTATTAATGATAATGACAAAACATTTATTTTGAGAGCCCTGCTCGAAACACTTTTTGGTCCGTATAGAACCTAACAGATAAATTGACAAGCAGTAGTATATCCTGTTAAAAATGAGAATGTGTAGGTGCAAAAATGTTGACTACCGTTGAAGTAAGTGCACCGATAGAGAATGGAAGGTAAATTGATGGTGAGTCAATGGGAGTGAGGACGGCGTTTCACATTTGAAAAATATGCGCTAATAATAAATCTCTTGATCCCTCCGAGCCATAAATGCACCACCGCTTCTATCTTCTCCATTAGCTGCTCTGTGAAGTGGTTAAGCGTTCCGTGAACTGCATACATTCATAAGTTTTCTGAAAATGATATTCTCATCACATTTGGGAGGGTCTTTCCGGGGCCCCAAACCCAGTGAAGTTGGCACAATGCGTAAATGGTAAATAAAAACAGAGTACAATGATTTGCAAATCCTATTTAAACTAAATTCAATTGATCAGACTGCAGAGACAAGATACTTAAACTTTGTTATTTTTTTGTAAATAATAGCTCATTTTGAATTTGATGCCTGCAACATGTTTCAAAAAAGTTAACAAAAGTGGCAAAAAAAGACTGAGAAAGTTGAGGAATGCTCATCCAACACTTATTAGGAACATCCCACGGGTGAACAGGCCAATTGGGAACAGGTGGGCGCCATGATTGGGTATAAAAGCAGCTTTCATAAAATGCTCAGTCCTTCACCAACAAGGATGGAGCGAGAATCACCACTTTGTGAACAAATGCGTGAGCAAATTGTTGAACAGTTTAAGAACATTTCTCGAATAGCTATTGCAAGGAATTCAGGGATTTGACCATCTACGGTCCATAATATCACCAGAAGGTTTAGAGAATTTGGATAAATCACTGCACGTAAGCGATGATACTACGGACCTTGGATCCCTAAAGCGGTAATGCATCAAAAAGCGACGTCACTGTGTAAAGGATATCACCACACAGGCTCAGGAACACTTTGGAAAAGCACTGTCAGTAACTACAGTTGGTCGCTACATCTGTAATTGCAAGTTAAAACTCTACTACCATGGAGCGGCATGGCGTAGTGGGTAGAGTGGCCGAGTCAGAAACCTGAGGGTTGCAGGTTCGCTCCTCGCCTATTGACATCAAAATCGATGCTGTTGTGTCCTTGGGCAGGACACTTCACCATTGCCCCCGGTGCCACTCACACTGGTGAATGAATGATAGGTGGTGGTCGGAGGGGCCGTAGGCGCAAACTGGCAGCCACGCTTTAGTCAGTCCTCCCCAGGGAAGCTGTGGCTACAGATGTAGCTTACCACCACCAGGTGTGAATGAATGACGGGTTCCCACTTCTCTGTGAGCGCTTTGAGTATCTAATAATAGAAAAGCGCGATATAAATCGAATCAATTTTTATTATTATTATTGTTATTATTACTATACAAAGCAAAAGCCATTTATCAACAACACCCAGAAACGCCGCGAGCTTCATTTAGCCCGAGCTCATCTAAAATGGACTGATGCAAAGTGGAAAAGTGTTCTGTGGTCTGACGAGTCCACGTTTCAATTTGTTTTGGGAAACTGTTGACGTCGTGTTCTACGGAACAATGAGGAAAAGAACCATCCGGATTGTTATAGGCGCAAATGTGACGATTGCGTTGGATCCATTATGGATTGAACTTTCACAGTATCATGTTAGACCCGCTCGACATCCATTGCTTTTGTCCTCTCCAAGGTTCTCATAGTCATCATTGTCACCGACGTCCCACTGGGTGTGAGTTTTCCTTGCCCTTATGTGGGCCTACCGAGGATGTCGTAGTGGTTTGTGTTGTGGTTTGTGCAGCCCTTTGAGACACTAGTGATTTAGGGCTATATAAGTAAACATTGATTGATTGATTGATTGCATTGTGATGTGGGTTTGTTCTCTCAGAGATGCAGTCGGGCTTTGGACATAGCGTGGAGGTAAGAAACACTGATTTATTTAACATTAAAACAGACTATAAAACAGAAAAACTTGCACAAGGCACAAAAGGCAAAACAAAAGAGCTAGCATGGGAGCTAGAGAAATAACAAAGACTTAGCGTGGAAGCTAGCTGGTTGCGAACAGGAATACAGGATCGTAATCAGAGTCGTCACTGTCGTGAAACACAAACTAGGAAGCAAGAACGAGTGAACCAAGAAGGCAGGCTTAAATCAAGGCAGTGATTAACAAAAACAGGTGTGCGGATGGAAATCAAGGTAGGTGAAAATAATACGTTACTATGGTGACAGAACAAAAAAGGAAGTGCAACCAGGAACTAAGGCAAACATTTGTAGAACATAATACAAAAAAGACTCAAAACCTGAACATGATGTGATCCGGGCAACGGATCATAACAGCAAAGTTGAAAAGCCAGCATCTGTGAAGTGAAGTGAATTATATTTATATAGCGCTTTTCTCTAGTGACTCAAAGCGCTTTACATAGAGAAACCCAATATCTAAGTTACATTTAAACCAGTGTGGGTGGCACTGGGAGCAGGTGGGTAAAGTGTCTTGCCCAAGGACACAACGACAGTGACTAGGATGGCGGAAGCAGGAATTGAACCTGCAACCCTCAAGTCGCGGGCACGGCCGCTCTACCAACCGAGCTATGTATTAGTGCCCAAGGCATGGGTAACTTACACATCTGTGAAGGCACCATTAATGCTGAAAGGTACATACAGAATTTGGAGATACATATTTTGCTATCCAAGTAACATTATCCTGGACGCCCCTGCTTATTTCAGCCAGACAATGCCAAGCCGCTTGTTATAACAGCGTGGCTTCGTACTGGACTGGCCTACCTATACTCCAGGCTTGTCTTCCATTGAAAATGTTTGGCGCATTATGAAGCCTAAATGGAGACTGTTGAACAACTTAAGCTATACATCAAGCAAGAACGGGACATAATTCCACCTGAAAAGCTTCAAAAATGTGTCTCTTCAGCTCCCAAACGTTTACTAAGTATTGTTAAATGAAAAGGTGATGTAACACAGTGGTGAACATGCCCTTTCCCAACTACTATTTACATCCAACACAATTTCCCAACTCATATGGAAACGGGGTTTGTATATATTTTAACCTGGCTTCAAAGTGTGTTCCTGAGTCTTCCGCTTATCGACGTTTCTGCATGACGGCTGCTTTAATTGGCACACATTGATTGATTATAGATTCCTGCATGGACAGAGGATGGAAACAAGTCTGTCTCGGGCACCCATGTGAGCTCTAACAGAGGGAGTAAAGATTTTCACTTTGAATGAATTGACTCACAATCATTCATGCTGTGATCTTCGTCTTGTGCTGTCAATTAGAGTCATTTGAGTGACATAAAATACTTCTCTAAACCATAAAGAGAACCTATAAAAAGATATGATGAAAAGTAGTAGAAGACTTAAAAAAAACCCTCAGCAGAGATTTGATCTGATACACATATTGTCCTTGATTTTCCAGCAAAGCTTGACCAATTGTAGCCGGAGGGGGTTTTAGTTTGTTCACAAAGCATCGCTCGGAAAGCTTGACAAATGCTACAATTCGAGCAATAAATCAGCCGTGTAATTGCCAGAAATGTCTGTGAAGTCTGCAAGTTAAAAATCCAGTTTTAGTTAAAGATGCAGTTTTTTACAGGCTTCAAATAACATGTTTTAGAACCCAAAAATACAAAAACACAACCAACGTCTGTTGGTGCCAGCTAAGGTTTATTTGTGTGATTTGTGGTGTATTTTCCTTACATGACAGATTAATTGCATCATGCATTCTGGCATTTGAATTTGGGAAGTAATCTTAAGTACAGCTTAAGTTCTTCAACAGTCCGGGTTCTCAGTTGTGGTATTTTACACGTCATATACGCCACACATATTCAATAGGGAGACAGGTCTAGACTACAGACAGGCCAGTCTAGTACCCGCACTCTTTTACTACAAAGCCACCCTCTAGTAAAACATGATTTACTATTGTCTTGCTGAAATAAGCAGGGGCGTCCATTAAAAAGACGTCACTTGGATGGCAACATATGTTGTTCCAAAACCTGTATGTACCTTTCAGCATTAATGGTGCCTTCACAAATGTGTAAGTTACCCATGCCTTGGGCACTAATACACCCCCATACAATCACACATTCTGGCTTTCAAACAATCCGGATGGTTCTTTTCCTCTTTGTTCCGGAGGACACGACGTACAGTTTCCAAAAACACATTTGAAATGTGGACTCGTCAGACCACAGAACAATTTTCCACTTTGCATAAGTCCACCATAGATGAGCTCGGGCCCAGCGGAGGCGGCAGCGTTTTCTGGGTGTTGTTGATAAATGTCTTTGGCTTTGCATAGTAGAGTTTTACCTTGCATGTAGATGTAGCGACAAACTGTAGTTCCTGACAGTGGTTTTCGGAAGTGTTCCTGAGCCCATGTGGTGATATCCTTTACACACTGATGTGGCTTTTGATGCCGTGATCGAAGGTTTATAATATCATCGCTCACGTGCAGTGATTTCTCCAGATTCCCCGAACCTTTTGATGATATTACGGACCGTAGATGGTGAAATCCCTAAATTCCTTGCAATAGCACGTTGAGAAATGTTGTTCTTAAACTGTTCAACAATTGCCCACGTATTTGTTGACAAAATGCCGACCCTCGCCCCATCCTTCTTTGTGAATGACTGAGCTTTTTTACCCAATCATGGCACCCGCTTGTTCTCAATTAGCCTGTTCACCTTTGGGATGTTCCAAATAAGTGTTTTATGAGCATTCCTCAACTTTCTCAGTCGTTTTTGCCACTTGTGCCAGCTTTTTTGAAACATGTTGCAGGCATCAATCTCCAAATGAGCTAATATTTGCAAAACATAACAAAGTTTTCCAGTTAAATGTTAAGTACCGTATTTCCTTGAATTGCCGCCGGGTATATAATATGCGCCTGCCTAGAATTACTGCCGGGTCAAACTCGTTTCACCAATTAATTAGCGCATGCTTAGTATTACCGCCGGCTCAGGATTAATGCCGGGTTTTGCAAAATATTATTTTTATCAGCACATGTCTAGAATTTCCGCCGGGTCAAACTCATTTCGCAAAATAATTAGCATATGCCTAGAATTTCCGCTGGGTCAAACTCGTCACGTCACGAGTGACACTTCACCTGTCATCATTTTCAAAATGGAGGAGGCTGATTTCAATCATTTGAAATCGCATAAAGGGAAGAAGATTAAGAGCTATTCAGTAGGATTTAAGGTCCAAGCTATTGAATATGCTAAAAAGAACAGTAAGCAGCTATGTTTTATTCATATACCGTAGCTGCGTGTGTCAAATATGAGTCATTAAATGACTCCCGCCTCCTGGTGGTAGAGGGCGCTAGTGATCCTTCTTGCGACTACTCGGCTGCAGAAGAAGTGACAACAAGCAGCAAGAGTGAGCAGCGATCGTTTATTTTTCATCTTTTAACATGGAGGATTACATATCTAAAATAAAACAGTTTTCTAAACTGGACTTTCAATCGAAGCAGGAGGTAATAAAGGAAGATCTCCATTGAGTCAGAGAGACTTTTAAAACTAAAGAAAGATAAGGACAACTTCTATAAACAAGTTATCAATGCTTTTGATCAGAAGGAGCTGCGCATGGACTTCATTTATAAGTAAAGGTAAGACCATAATAACCTTTTTTTTTATTAAATGTGCTTTTCATGATGGTATCCGTACATCACACTCAAATTTATTAGCGCAGGCCTAAATTTACCGCATGCCTTTGGTAAGCGACGGAGTGAGAAGAGGTTTTAAATTAATTAGCGCCCCGTCGCAATTCAAGGAAATATGGTATCTTGTCTTTGCAGTCTATTCAATTGAATATAAGTTGAAAATGATTTGCAAATCATTGTATTTTGTTTTTATTTACCATTTACACAACGTGACACCTTCACTGGTTTGAGGTTTTGTATGTATGATGTTTACACTACAGGTGTTCAAGTGAAAAAAGGTCCAGTCAACTAATGCAAATAATTGGACTGATTCGTATCAGTGACACACTGCTCAATTTGTGGTTAATATAATTGCAATTTCCGACAATAGATACAAAAAAAGGACCAAACGATGTGCACCCCTTATCTTGCTCTCTAAGGTATTTATAACTGAGAGAGAGAAACACGCAGCAGTGCTCTCAGAAGTTCCAAAAATACTTTGTTTTATGTGTCACCTAAAATGTGTCTCCCGTGGCGGCACGTTTCTTAAATCCCCCTAAAAATGAATCAACTTTTCCAGCCCAAGGAATCCGAAAGTTTACGGCGGTCCCCAAAGAGTAAGCCGCCTTGCCGCTCGGCATTGTGCAGGACTTCATTTGAATGCAGAGTCTTCCGCGCACCGATGCCATTACCCAAAGTGCCTGAAAAGGTTGGCCGAACATCGCGCGGGTCAAATTCCGAGGCACTTGAAATGAATGAAAAAAGCAGCAGAAAACAAGCGTGTCTCTTATTTCTAATTACCGTAAATGTCGTTTATACAAATCAAAAAAAGAGTTTGTGTTTGCCTCGGCTTGTTACTGTTTTATAATGTCAAGTGATTGTTGTGGGAAAACAGCACTGAGGCTAACTAATAGTGGCTCTATCTGACATTCAAAACTTTTCAACACTGTAAAAACTACATTTCTAGAAAGTGAAAAAAATACTGGTGTAATGTGAGCCCGCCATATAAACATTTATAAACACTTAGAAGAACCTTAAAATTGATCCTGAAACACGTAGTGGAGAGCCAATGTACAGTTTTTAAAACTGGTGTAATGTGAGCCCGCTTTCTCGACTAAATTTCGGAGTAATTGTGAAGGTGCAATGAACTTTCTAGGAAGACCAGATATCAGCGCCTTACAATAATCATTACGACTTGTAATAAAAGCATGCATTAGCGTCTCCGTGTTGCCCTGAGCGGGTCTGCAAAGGTTTGTGGGGTCAAAGCAAATTTGAAAGATAAGAAGGCGCAACGCCATAAAAAACATTTATAAACACTTAGAAGAACCTTAAAATTGATCCTGAAACACATGGTGTGGAACCAATGCAGAGATTTTAAAACTGGTGTAATGTGAGCCGGCTTTCTGGACTAAATTTCGGAGTAATTGTGAAGGTGCAATAAACTTTCTAGGAAGACCAGATATCAGCGCCTTACAATAATCGTTACGACTTGTAATAAAAGCATGTATTAGCGTCTCCGTGTTGACCTGAGAGGGTCCGCAAAAGTTTGTGGGGTTAAAGCAAATTTGCAAGATAAGAAGGCGCAACACCATATAAACATTTATAATCACTTAGAATAACCTTAAAATTTATCCTGAAACACATGGTGGGGAGCCAATGCAGAGATTTTAAAACTGGTGTAATGTGAGCCCGCTTTCTGGACTAAATTTCGGAGTAATTGTGAAGGTGCAATGAACTTTCTAGGAAGACCAGATATCAACGCCTTACAATAATCATTACAACTTGTAATAAAAGCATGCATTAGCGTCTCCGTGTTGACCTGAGAGGGTCCGCAAAGGTTTGTGGGGTCAAAGCAAATTTGAAAGATAAGAAAGACCTGTTGGGATGTCGCATGGCTGCAGTTGTGTGACCTCAAGTATGCAAAAATCCAGGAGAGCAGAAAGCAGGTAAGATGATTTTAATTTCATCAAAGTAAAATATATAAACAGAAAGCAGTCTTGCATGGAGATGTTCCCAACATAGGATTTAACTTCGAGCACTGAGGAGTGCTCGAGTGAAACATAAATAGACCTGTTGATTGACCGCAGCTGAGGACCGCTGCCAATCAACGGCGAGTGTGACAAAAACAGTGCTCAGCGGAGTAAACAGGAAGTATGACAAAATAAGAGCACTGAACAGGAAACAAAGTACAAAACACGAAAAACTATCAGAAAGTAAGTGACAGATCGTTACAGGACCTCCCCCTCAAGGAACAGATACCAGATGTTCCCTGGAAAAGAAAAATGGAAAAAAATGTCCACAAAGTAAGGGAGGATGGAAGGAGGATTTGGTGGAAGGTCGCCAAACCTCGTGTCCCCGCAGCCAGCGAGGGAAAGTCAGGTGGCGACGGCGCGTAGAGCGCCGCTGGAACTGGCGGGGCGGGCGGCCACGGAACAGCCACATCATTGGCCGAAAAAGAGACGAGTGCATCCCGCGAGGAGGACGCCCAGGGCACGGCCACATCCGCGGCTGACGTGGAGGCGGGCGCGCTGAAGCAGGCCCGGAGACAGCAGACAAAGCGGCGGGGGCTGCAGCCAAAACAGATACCTCTGCAGGAGGCGGCTGAGGAGCCGATGTTGGTGCCGGCGTGGAAGCGGCAGACGTCATCGGCGGCGTGGAAGCGGCAGACGTCATCGGCGGCGTGAAAGCGGCAGACGTCATCGGCGGCGTGAAAGCGGCAGACGTCATCGGCGGCGTGAAAGCGGCAGACGTCATCGGCGGCGTGAAAGCGGCAGACGTCATCGGCGGCGTGAAAGCGGCAGACGTCATCGGCGGCGTGAAAGCGGCAGACGTCATCGGCGGCGTGAAAGCGGCAGACGTCATCGGCGGCGTGAAAGCGGCAGACGTCATCGGCGGCGTGAAAGCGGCAGACGTCATCGGCGGCGTGAAAGCGGCAGACGTCATCGGCGGCGTGAAAGCGGCAGACGTCATCGGCGGCGTGAAAGCGGCAGACGTCATCGGCGGCGTGAAAGCGGCAGACGTCATCGGCGGCGTGAAAGCGGCAGACGTCATCGGCGGCGTGAAAGCGGCAGACGTCATCGGCGGCGTGAAAGCGGCAGACGTCATCGGCGGCGTGAAAGCGGCAGATGACGCCGGGCGAGGAGCAGCAAATGCTGGCCGAGGAATAGCGGATGCCGGCGGTGACGAAGCCCGGCGTGGTGCTGCTCTTGGCGGCGTTGGGGCTCGGCGTGGAGCCGGCGTTGGGGCTCGGCGTGGAGCCGGCGTTGGGGCTCGGCGTGGAGCCGGCGTTGGGGCTCGGCGTGGAGCCGGCGTTGGGGCTCGGCGTGGAGCCGGCGTTGGGGCTCGGCGTGGAGCCGGCGTTGGGGCTCGGCGAAAGCCCGCCAGGGACGTAGATGTCTCCGTGGAAGGAGACGCTGGCGGGGATGACAGCGGTGTGTGCCTGGCTGCACCGCAGTGTATAGTGGGCCCCCCTCCACTAGGTGGCTGCCAGACACCGTTCACACATGCGGGAAAACGTGCCTGCTCGTCGGAGTCCCCCGGTGCGAAAACCAGGGACGGGCGGGAGGGGACCAGGAGGAGGGACGAAGACACGTCCCGTGCCGAGTCCCAGCAGGAGGACAAAAGCGACCTCACTGTGGGCTCCACTGGAGCTCTCGGCGAACCAAAAAAGAGAGCGGGAGCTGGCAAAAAGAGCAGCCGGGGAGCAGCCGCTGGAAGCTGCGTAGGAGCAGGGAGAAGCAGCTCAGCAGACGACGGGAAGGATGGCGGCGGCGGACGTGCCGGTCGGAGAGCCGCAGTCGGCGACGGAGCCGCAGGAGCCGCGAGACGTGAAGGAGGAGGCGGGCGCGCCGGTCGGTGAGCCGTAGCCGGCAGCGTTGCCGAGAGGAAGGATGGCGGCGGAGGACGCGCCGGTCGGAGAGCCGTAGCCGGTAGCGTTGCCGCGGGGAGAGGGTCCGCGTCTGTAGGCCGGGACCGCACAAACCTGGCCTTCAAGTCCTCCAGGAATTGTGCGGTCCAGAACGTCGGCTGAGGATTGCCGACAGGGATTCTCGCGAGGTCACAATCTTCTGGCTCGAAGTTACTGTTGGGATGTCGCATGGCTGCAGTTGTGTGACCTCAAGTATGCAAAAATCCAGGAGAGCAGAAAGCAGGTAAGATGATTTTAATTTCATCAAAGTAAAATATATAAACAGAAAGCAGTCTTGCATGGAGATGTTCCCAACATAGGATTTAACTTCGAGCACTGAGGAGTGCTCGAGTGAAACATAAATAGACCTGTTGATTGACCGCAGCTGAGGACCGCTGCCAATCAACGGCGAGTGTGACAAAAACAGTGCTCAGCGGAGTAAACAGGAAGTATGACAAAATAAGAGCACTGAACAGGAAACAAAGTACAAAACACGAAAAACTATCAGAAAGTAAGTGACAGATCGTTACAAGACCAACACCATAAAAAACATTTCTAAACATTTAGAAGAAACCTAAAATTGATCCTGAAACACATGGTGTGGAGCCAATGCAGAGATTTTAAAACTGGTGTAATGTGAGCCCGCTTTCTGGACTAAATTTTGGCGTAATTGTGAAGGTGCAATGAACTTTCTAGGAGGACCCGATATCAACGACTTAAAATAATCTTTCCAACTTGTAATAAAAGCATGCATTAGCGTCTCCGTGTTGACCTGAGAGGGTCCGCAAAAGTTTGTGGGGTAAAAGCAAATTTGCAAGATTAGAAGGCGCAACGCCATATAAATATTCATAAACACTTAGAAGAACCTTAAAATTTATCCTGAAACACATGCTGGGGAGCCAATGCAGAGATTTTAAAACTGGTGTAATGTGAGCCCGCTTTCTGGACTAAATTTCGGAGTAATTGTGAAGGTGCAATGAACTTTCTAGAAAGACCAGATATCAGCGCCTTAAAATAATCATTACGACTTGTAATAAAAGCATGCATTAGCGTCTCCGTGTTGACCTGAGAGGGTCCGCAAAGGTTTGTGGGGTCAAAGCAAATTTGCAAGATAAGAAGGCGCAACACCATATAAAAATGCATAAACACTTAGAAGAACCTTAAAATTGATCCTGAAACACATGGTGTGGAGCCAATGCAGAAATTTTAAAACTGGTGTAATGTGAGCCCACTTTCTGGACTAAATTTCGGAGTAGATGTGAAGGTGCAATGAACTTTCTAGGAAGACCAAATATCAGCGCCTTACAATAATCATTACGACTTGTAATAAAAGCATGCATTAGCGTCTCCGTGTTGACCTGAGAGGATCCGCAAAAGTTTGTGGGGTTAAAGCAAATTTGCAAGATAAGAAGGCGCAACAACATATAAACATTTATAAACACGTAGAAGAACCTTAAAATTTATCCTGAAACACATAGTGGGGAGCCAATGCAGAGATTTTAAAACTGGTGTAATGTGAGCCCGCTTTCTGGACTAAATTTCGGAGTAATTGTGAAGTTGCAATGGACTTTCTAGGAAGACCAGATATCAGCGCCTTAAAATAATCGTTACAACTTGTAATAAAAGCATGCATTAGCGTCTCCGTGTTGACCTGAGAGGGTCCGCAAAAGTTTGTGGGGTCAAAGCAAATTTGCAAGATAAGAAAACGCAACACCATATAAACATTTATAATCACTTAGAAGAACCTTAAAATTGATCTTGAAACACATAGTGTGGAGCCAATGCAGAGATTTTAAAACTGGTGTAATGTGAGCCCGCTTTCTGGACTAAATTTCGGAGTAATTGTGAAGGTGCAATGAATTTTCTAGGAAGACCAGATATCATCGACTTAAAATAATCATTACAACTTGTAATAAAAGCATGCATTAGCGTCTCCATGTTGACCAGAGAGGGTCCGCAAATGTCTGTGGGGTCAAAGCAAATTTGAAAGATAAGAAAGACCAACACCATAAAAAAACATTTATAAACATTTAGAAGAACCTTAAAATTGATCCTGAAACACATGGTGTGGAGCCAATGCAAAGATTTTAAAACTGGTGTAATGTGAGCCCACTTTCTGGACTAAATTTCGGAGTAGATGTGAAGGTGCAATGAACTTTCTAGGAAGACCAAATATCAGCGCCTTACAATAATCATTACGACTTGTAATAAAAGCATGCATTAGCGTCTCCGTGTTGACCTGAGAGGATCCGCAAAAGTTTGTGGGGTTAAAGCAAATTTGCAAGATAAGAAGGCGCAACAACATATAAACATTTATAAACACGTAGAAGAACCTTAAAATTTATCCTGAAACACATAGTGGGGAGCCAATGCAGAGCTTTTAAAACTGGTGTAATGTGAGCCCGCTTTCTGGACTAAATTTCGGAGTAATTGTGAAGTTGCAATGGACTTTCTAGGAAGACCAGATATCAGCGCCTTAAAATAATCGTTACAACTTGTAATAAAAGCATGCATTAGCGTCTCCGTGTTGACCTGAGAGGGTCCGCAAAAGTTTGTGGGGTCAAGCAAATTTGCAATATAAGAAGGCGCAACACCTTATAAACATTTATAATCCCTTAGAAGAACCTTATAATTGATCCTGAAACACATGGTGTGGAGCCAATGCAGAGATTTTAAAACTGGTGTAATGTGAGCCCGCTTTCTGGACTAAATTTCGGAGTAGATGTGAAGGTGCAATGAACTTTCTAGGAAGACCAGATATCAGCGCCTTAAAATAATCATTACAACTTGTAATAAAAGCATGCATTAGCGTCTCCGTGTTGACCTGAGAGGGTCCGCAAAAGTTTGTGGGGTTAAAGCAAATTTGGGGGGGGTTAGGGGCAGTGTTTGTATATTAGCATTACCGCCGGGTTAAACTCGTTTTGCAAATTATATTTTTATTAGAAGGGGTTCATAACGCTGTATAATAAACTGTATTTATAGTATTTACATGTGTATAACACTGTATAATAGACTGTATTCTAATTATTCACATGTGCATAACGCTGTATAATAGAATATATGTATATTAGTCACATATGAATAATGCTGTATTATAGACTGTATTTATATTATCCACATGTGCATAACGCTGTATAATCGACTGTATTTATATTATCCACATGTGCATAACGCTGTATTTATATTATTCACTTTTGAATAATGCTGTATAATAGACTGCATTTATATTATTCACATGTGAATAACGCTGTATAATACTGTATTTATATTATCCACATGTGCATAACGTTGTATAATAGACTGTATTTATATTATTCACATGTGAATAATGCTGTATAATAAACTGTATTTATATTATTCACATGTGCATAATGCTGTATAATAGACTATATGTATATTATTCACATATGAATAATGCTGTATAATAGACTGCATTCATATTATTCACATGTGAATAACGCTGTATAATACTGTATTTATATTATCCACATGTGCATAACGTTGTATAATAGACTGTATTTATATTATTCACATGTGAATAACGCTGTATAATAGACTGTATTTATAATATTCACATATGAATAATGCTGTATAATAGACTGTGTTTATATTATTCACATGTGAATAACGCTGTATAATAAACTGTATTTATATTATTCACATGTGAATAATGCTGTATAATAGACTTTATTTATATTATTCACATGTGAATAACGCTGTATAAAACTGTATTTATACTATCCACATATGCATAACGCTGTATAATAGACCGTATTTATATTATTTACATGTGAATAACGCTGTATAATAGACTGTATTTATAATATTCACATGTGAATAGCAGTGTATAATCGACTGTATTTATATTATTCACATGTGAATAACGCTGTACAATAGACTGTGTTTATATTATTCACATGTGAATAACGCTGTATAATAGACTGTATTTATATTATTCACATGTGAATAACGCTGTATAATACTGTATTTATATTATTCATATGTGCATAATGCTGTATAATAGACTTTATTTATAATATTCACATGTGAATAACGGTGTATAATCGACTGTATTTATATTATTCACATGTGAATAACACTGTATAAAACTGTATTTATACTATCCACATATGCATAACGCTGTATAATAGACCGTATTTATATTATTTACATGTGAATAACGCTGTATAATAGACTGTATTTATAATATTCACATGTGAATAACAGTGTATAATCGACTGTATTTATATTATTCACATGTGAATAACGCTGTACAATAGACTGTGTTTATATTATTCACATGTGAATAATGCTGTATAATAGACTGTATTTATATTATTCACATGTAAATAATGCTGTAAAATAGACTGTATTCATATTATTCACATGTGCATAACGCTGTATAATAGACTGTATGTATATTATTCACATGTAAATAATGCTGTAAAATAGACTGTATTTATATTATTCACATGTGAATAATGCTGTAAAATACTGTATTTATACTATTCATATGTGCATAACGCTGTATAACAGACTTTATTTATATTATCTACATGTGAATAACGCTGTATAATAGACTGTATTTATATTATTCACATGTAAATAATGCTGTAAAATAGACTGTATTTATATTATTCACATGTGAATAACGCTGTATAATAATGTATTTATATTATTCACATGTGCATAACGCTGTATAATACACTATATGTATATTATTCACATATAAATAATGCTGTATAATAGACTGTATTTATACTATTCACATGTGAATAACACTGTATAAAACTGTATTTATATTATCCACATATGCATAACGCTGTATAATAGACTGTATTTATATTATTCACATGTGAATAACGGTGGATAATAGACTGTATTTATATTATTCACATGTGTTTTTTGTCATTGGGAGCGAACTGTGGTGCGGAAATTCCCCCTGGGATCAATAAAGTACTTTCTATTCTATGTTATTCTATTCTATTCTATTCTATTCTATTCTATTCTATTCTATTCTATTCTATTCTATATGCATGGTGCCTCTCTAAAACAACAACAACAAAAAATGCACACTTTGATACATTTGCTGGTATAAATCCATTATGTGCAAAGGTGGCTTTAAGGCTCTTGCCAAACAGCACTATATATGTCGTTTGCTGGGACACTAATGACACTAATTAGTCTTTTTTTTTTGTACAGAGCAAACACGGACATAAGCCCACTTGTTCTCGCCACAGGTACATTTTGCTGCTACCTGACTGTTGGGGAACAATGGCAGCGAAAAGCCAGATCACCACTCCACTTGAATGAAAAGTAGGAACTCAAACATTTTAGTGCTCAAAGTATCTCATCTTTGAGGACTTCATTTTTTTTTTTTTTTTTTTTGCAGAAAGGTCCAGAGTTGTCTGTTTTGTTGCTATGGAAACTGTAGTAGGGTTGCTGGGCTGTCCTCCCTCAGCATCGACGTTCATAAACTCACCAAAGGCTATTGCACTGTGTGCGGCTGCCGATAATTTGGTGTTTTTTTCCCCCTCTTACAAGTGGCTAGCAAGCGCTGCCTCTCCCATATTTCAAATGTCAAATGCGGTTTGTACTGAGCACACTTTGGGTCAGTGCCGTTTGCCATTTATCCTGGAAAAAAAAAAAAACATGGATTATTTAGGCTGCACTTTGCTGGCATTTTTTCAGCAATGCCACTCCGCTAGCATTTATTTATTTTTAATTTTTTTACATCGAGCATCAGACATTCCTATTCATTGCATCCTATTTGCATGCATCATACATCTATTTTCTTCCCTAAATGTCAATTTTTTTTAAAAATGTATATCCCAACAATGCCAACCCCTGCCAAAAAAAGAGAAAAACAGCAAAAAAATACAAAAATAAAACAAACCAAATAATGGTGTTTACAAATTAAAACAATTACATAATACTTATTATAAAATGTAATACAAAGGTTCTTAGCAAGATAAATTTCCTCACATCTGTTTTGTTGAGATTAATTACATTTAAAAGATATTTCTGTCAGAAAAATTGTATGTAAATTATCCAAAAAACTTTCCGTTCTCAATGAGAGTTCCCAATGAACAAACAAAAGGCTGTCTTTGTTGCACCAAGCCAAAGGCTAGGAAAATTCCGCTGTGTACGATAGGAGGAGACAGGATTGCCATCCTAGACCTGGCCAAGCTGAATCCAGGACTAACCCAAGCCTGATGCATTTTTTTTTCTTTTGTGACCAAAAACAAGAGCTCCATTCCTTAAAAAAACTGATTTTGTTCTATAAACAGGGAATATTCAAATAAAAAAGGAGACGTGAACCTTTTTTCGCCGGGGCGTGCTAGAAACTGTTTACAAGAGTACAGACCAGACGTTTCTCCTCAATTGAGCCAAAAATTGAATCATGTCTCTGTTTATTTCCTTGCTCTTTGTCTTGTTTAATAGATGTCATCGATTTTTCCACCTGACTTTTTCGAAAAGTCTGAAAAAATATTATTTTCCATAACTTTTCCAGGCCCCGGAAATTGCATTTTTAAAATGACATGACATTTCCAGGTTTTTCGTGACAGTATACGAACCCTGTAGTAAGCATGTGGCTAAAAAATATCTCAAGCTGAATGTATGTACAGGTAAGTATATCCATCCATCCATTTTCTACCGCTTGTCCCTTTTTGGTGTCGCGGGGGGTGCTGGAGCCTATCTCAGCCGCATTTGGGCGGAAGGCGGGCTACACCCTGGACAAGTCCCCACCTCATCACAGGGCCAAGACAGATAGACAACATTCACACACTAGGGACCATTTTAGTGTTGCCAATCAACCTATCCCCAGGTGCATGTCTTTGGAGGTGGGAGGGGCCTATCCCCAGGTGCATGTCTTTGGAAGTGGGAGGGGCCTATCCCCAGGTGCATGTCTTTGGAGGTGGGAGGATGCCAGAGTACCCGGAGAAAACCCACATAATCACGGGGAGAACATGCAAACTCCGCACTCAGAAAGATCCCAAGCCCGGAATTGAACTCAGCACTACTCAGGACCTTTATATTGTGAGGCACATGCACAAACCCCGGTTCCACCGTGCTGCCCTGTAAGTATATTAAGTAGCTTTTTATTTTAGTTGTTAAAAAACCCCAACTTGGTTTAAAATATTTGTGTATCCATAAAAACCTTTTAAGTACATTTAAGAGCACCGCAATAATAATGGTAACAGTGATCAATTTGTCACAATAACTTAATTTAAAAATTTAATTTATTTGTTTGTTTGTGTAATTTTAAGGGTACCCGCACTTTAACAGAGGAATAACTTATTTTACTGCTTTTGGTTGTGATTTTTATGCAAGAGCAATAAAATACCTCCGAGGTAAGTAAGCAAAACCAGAATTGTCGCCGAGGCGCTAATTAATTTAAAACCTCTTCTCACTCCGGCGCTTACCAAAGGCATGCGGTAAATTTAGGCCTGCGCTTATAAATTTGAGTGTGATGTAAGGATACCATCATGAAAAGCACATTTAATATAAAAACGTTATTATGGTCTTACCTTTACTTATAAATGAAGTCCATGCGCATTTCCTTCTGATCAAAAGCATCGATAACTTGTTTATAGAAGTCTTCCTTATCTTTTTTCAGTTTTAAAAGTCTCTCTGTCTCGATGGAGATCTTCCTTTATTACCTCCTGCTTCGATTGAAAGTCCAGTTTAGAAAACGGTTTTATTTTAGATATGTAATCCTCCATGTTAAAAGTGCAAGCGTGAGGAAAAAATAAATGATCGCTGCTCACTCTTGCTGCTTGTTGTCACTTCTTCTGCAGCCGAGTTGTCGCAAGAAGGATCACTAGCGCCCTCTACCACCAGGAGGCGGGGGTCATTTAATGACTCATATTTGACACACACAGCTACGTTATATTAACAAAACATAGCTGCTTATTGTTCTTTTTTAGCATATTCAATAGCTTGGACCTTAAATCCTACTGAATAACTCTTAGTCTTCTTCCCTTTATGTGATTTCAAAATATTGAAATCAGCCTCCTCCATTTTGAAAATGATGACAGGGGGAGTGTCACTCGTGACATAACGAGTTTGACCCGGCGGAAATTCTAGGCATATGCTAATTATTTGGCGAAACAAGTTTGACCCTGCGGAAATTGGAGACATGGGCCAATAAAAATAATATTGTTGCGATCCGTGACTCGGATCTTCACATATTATTGTTTGTTTTTCCATCTTTGTTCTCATTCTCCGTTTGTTCCGTTTATTTCCCGTTTAGTCCATCACCATGGTTACTCATTCGTTTCAGCTGTTACTCCCGGTTCCTGCACACCTGTTCTGTTAATCACCTTTCCTTTATAAACCTTCCTCTTTTCATTCTTCTGCCTGGGACTTTAGTTTGTTTTCATGCAATTCCTGTAGTATTCTCGCGAGCTCTCAGGCTGCGCAATTTGATTTATTCTTAACTCTCATGCTATACGTTTTGTTTTCCCCTTTGTGTGCCTATGTGCCAGTTTAGTTTACTATTTGTTTATCCCAGCTTTCATGCTAGCGTCTTTTGTTTGCCTTTTCTTAGCTCCAGTATTTTTGTTTTCTAGCACCTTTTTGTTTTGTTAATACATTTGTTAGATCCTACCTTTGTTGTGTTCTTCGTTTGACGCATCCACGAGGGAATCGAACCCGGTACCACGTTGCCGAACCGGCGTTACAAATATTTTGCGAAACGAGTTTGACCCGGCATTAATCCTGAGCCGGCGGTAATGCTAAGCATGCGCTAATTATTTTGCGAAACAAGTTTGACCCGGCAGTAATTGTAGTCAGGCGCATACTATATACCCGGCGGCAATTCAAGGAAATATGGCAGGGGTGCCCATTAAATCGATCGCGAGCTACCAGTCGACCACGGGGGGTGTGTCAGTCGATCTCCAGCCAGGCTTTTTAAAAAAAATAGACCTAAAAATGAGTGATCATCAATCTTCACCAAGACGTCACTTAAATGACATTCACGGTACCGGAGGGTCTTGTGAGATGACGCTGGCTGCTGCAAGATCATTATTATGAAAATATGACCGAGAGGAAGGCGAGAAACACTTTTTATTTCAACAGACTCTCGCGCCGTACCTTCCGTCAAAACTCTAAAGGCCGACTGCACATTTCCTATCTTCACAATAAAAGCCCTGCTTCATGCTGCCTGTGCTAACTAAATACAGAGTCTCGGAAAACTGGCGTGCACAAGCGATCCCTCAGAAAGCTGGCGTGCACATCACTTGTGCACGCCAGCTTTCCGAGACTCTTATTTTGTTAGCGCAGGCAGCATGAAGCAGGGCTTTTATTGTGAAGATAGGAAATGTGCAGTCGGCCTTTAGAGTTTTGACGGAAGGGACGGCGCGAAAGTCTTTTGAAATAAAAAGTGTTTCTCGCCTTCCTCTCTGTCATTTTTTCATAATAATGAACTGGCAGCAGCCAGCGTCATCTCACAAGACCCTCGGGTGCCGTGAATGTCAATCAAGCAAGCTACGGAATTTGCCGCCAATGTTTTTCTTGTAAAGTGTATGGAAGCTGGATGAATTAGATGCCAAAAACCAACCACTTTCATGTGGTATTGTACAGAAAGGACAACTTTTTTTCTCCTCCATTTGAAAATGTGGGCGTTATCATCATTACTGTCTGATTCCAATCAATGCAAGTCATCAGAATCAGGTAATACACCAACTTATATTCTTGTCTTCGTGAAAGAAAGACTTCTATATGTGTTACACATGCTTGTATTATCATTAAACACATTTAACTTGTTTACAAAAATGTCTCTTTCATAAATAAATAAATATAAATGATATATATAAATGAGGTAGATCCCCTCGAGTTGGTCAATTGAAAAGTAGCTCGCCTGCAGAAAAAGTGTGGGCACCCCTGAAATACGGTATTCGAGTTTTGAGGTAAAAAAATTGATTTTAAGTGTGCTCTATAGTCCGGAAAATATTATAAATTAACACCAAACTGTCCGTGTTAGTCAGAATTGAGAATTAATTTTATGTTTTTCCCGTCACAGAAGCCACAAGTCTGAAAGTGCATGATGTCCGAGCGGGCTAAGGCAAGCAGAATCCGCAAGACCCAGGTTAGCGTTGTGATTTACTACATAACTGACCATGAACGCTCAGATTTAGAGCACATAAAAAGGAAAAGTACTCCCAGGGCTCTAAAGTATGTGACATATCACCAACCCTGGTGTTATGATTCACTGAACACATCAGCATTGCAATATTGAGATCATGCCTAAGTCCTATTCATTCACGGCTATTCATTTAAATAGTTGATAGTCAGCAATTGACATCGTGAGCAGGTAGTTATATAAAGTGGCGGATTTACGATAAAAGCTTATTTTACAACGACTGGAGCTGCACGTAGTTATGGTTACCGAGCGGAGAGCGGCAATCTGCCTTCAACACACACTTTAATGCAGGAACAAGAGCATAACATCCCTGGGAAAGCTAGCTAGTAAATAAGAATGAGTAATGGCAATTGGACGGCCGGCAATAAAAATGAATCCGATGAGCAGTCAATTTATTAGATACGCGGACGGGATTTGTGGTTGGTATTTTAACCGAGGTTCCGTCAGTGCGTTGACCTGTGCGGAGTGCCTCGGCAGCCCCCCTTATCGCTCTGATCAGAAAAGAAGTCAGGCTTAAATAAGCACCTCCTAAAGCGCCGTCGTTATCTGAGGAAACGCTTCTGCAAAACGCGGCGGATAACGTTCAAGATGAGCCGCGTTTATGCTCCATCCGCCGCGATCCATCCACACGATGTAGCGCTTTAACGCATGTCAAGAGTTCCCCGTGTCACGTTTATTGGGGTCATTTACCGTCCACTATTATGATTATTCACCACCCCGCGCTATAAACAAAAGATCAATCACGTTTATGATGTCACGATGGCTTAAGTGTTCGACAGAGTCACATAGCACGCTATTACGGCGACGTCCAACGTGTTTAGCGGCGTGTGATAGGGTTGCAAATATATTCAAAGTTGGAAACTTTCCATGGGAATTAAAGGCCTACTGAAAGCCACTACTAGCGACCACGCAGTCTGATAGTTTATATCAATCAATCAATCAATGTTTATTTATATAGCCCCAAATCACAAATGTCTCAAAGGACTGCACAAATCATTACGACTACAACATCCTCGGAAGAACCCACAAAAGGGCAAGGAAAACTCACACCCAGTGGGCAGGGAGAATTCACATCCAGTGGGACGCCAGTGACAATGCTGACTATGAGAAACCTTGGAGAGGACCTCAGATGTGGGCAACCCCCCCCCCCCTCTAGGGGACCGAAAGCAATGGATGTCGAGCGGGTCTGATATGATACTGTGAAAGTTCAATCCATAGTGGCTCCAACACAGCCGCGAGAGTTCAGTTCAAAGCGGATCCAAGACAGCGGCGAGAGTCCCGTCCACAGGAGACCATCTCAAGCGGAGGCGGATCAGCAGTGTAGAGATGTCCCCAATCGATACAGGCGAGCGGTCCATCCTGGGTCCCGACAAACGGTCCATCCTGGGTCTCGACTCTGGACAGCCAGTACTTCATCCATGGTCATCGGACCGGACCACCTCCACAAGGGAGGGGGGGACATAGGAGAAAGAAAAGAATCGGCAGATCAACTGGTCTAAAAAGGAGGTCTATTTAAAGGCTAGAGTATACAAATAAGTTTTAAGCTGAGACTTAAATGCTTCTACTGAGGTGGCATCTCGAACTGTTACCGGGAGGGCATTCCAGAGTACTGGAGCCCGAAATGAAAAAGCTCTACAGCCCGCAGACTTTTTTTGGGCTTTGGGGATCACTAATAAGCCGGAGTCCTTTGAAGGCAGATTTCTTGCCGGGACATATGGTACAATACAATCGGCAAGATAGGCTGGAGCTAGACCGTGTAGTATTTTATACGTAAGTAGTAAAACCTTAAAGTCACATCTTAAGTGCACAGGAAGCCAGTGCAGGTGAGCCAGTACAGGTATATATGTATGTATATATGTATATAAAGGTATATACAGTATAGGTATATATGTATGTATATATGTATATAAAGGTATATACAGTATAGGTATATATGTATGTATATATGTATATAAAGGTATATACAGTATAGGTATATATGTATGTATATATGTATATAAAGGTATATACAGTATAGGTATATATGTATGTATATATGTATATAAAGGTATATACAGTACAGGCGTAATGTGATCAAACTTTCTTGTTCTTGTCAAAAGTCTAGCAGCCGCATTTTGTACCAACTGTAATATTTTAATGCTAGACATAATGATGAAATATTAACATTGCAACACATGCCAATACGGCCTTTTTAAGTTACTATATTGCAATTTTAAAAATTCCCGCAAAGTATTCTGTTGAAAATGTCGCGGAATGATGACGTGTGTTTGTGACCTTATTAGTTGGAGTGGACATACCAGCTCAGCACCACTCACGGCTAAAAGTCGTCTCTTTTCATCGCATAATTACACAGTAATTTGGACATCTGTGTTGCTGAATCTTTTGCAATTTGTTCAATTAATAATGGAGACTATAAAGAACAATGTTGTTTAGCACCGAGACACAGCCGGTGTTTCTTTGTTTGTTGTGAAGCTTTAACAGAGCGGTCGAGCGAACATGTTTCTCTACGTCAACCAGCATGTTTTTGGATGGGAAATTTGTGATATATATATCTTACCGGAGACAACAGTGGATTATTCGTCCTCCTGCAGTACCTGTAAAAAAAGGCAGCTGTGAGCTTGGCTCCTCGGCTTCTCTCTGAGACACTGCGTGTTCACCGCAGCCATCCGACCTCGAGGTATGTCTTTACAATCTCACTAAAACACTATTAAAACAATAAGCCGATAAGGGATCTTCCAGAATTATCCTAGTAAATGTGTCTAATTACATCTGAAACGCTCACACTGAGCAGTCGCTTTTTTTTTTTTTTTTTTTTTCTAGTCCTTCACTATCAATATCCTCAATCACGAATCTTTCATCCTCGCCCAACTTAATGGGGAAATTGTCGCTTTCTCAGTCCGAATTGCTCTTACTGCTGGTGGCTCACATTATAAACAACCGACCTTCAGGTTGTACAGGTATGACCACATAATCTCACTAAAACACTAGTAACACAATAAGCAGATAAGGGATTTTCCGGAATTATCCTAGTAAATTGTTCTAATAACATTTGAATCGCTCTGCTGTCTATTATTTTATTTTTTTCTAGTCCTTCACTCTCACTTTCCTCATCCACGAATCTTTCATCCTCGATCAAATTAATGGGGAAATCGGCGCTTTATCGGTCCGAATCGCTCTCGCTGCTGGTGGCCATGATTGTAAACAATGTTCAGATATGCCATCTATTATTTTATTTTTTTTCTAGTCCTTCACTCTCACTTTCCTCATCCACGAATCGTTCATCCTCGCTCAAATTAATGGGGAAATCGTCGCTTTCTTGGTCCGAATCGCTCTCGCTGCTGGTGGCCATGATTGTAAACAATGTTCAGATGTGAGGAGCTCCACAACCCGTGACGTCACGCGCACATCGTCTGCTACTTCCAGTACAGGCAAGGCTTTTTTATCAGCGACCAAAAGTTGCGAACATTATCGTCGATGTTCTCTACTAAATCCTTTCAGCAAAAATATGGCAATATCGCGAAATAGTCAGAATGGACCTGCTATCCCCGTTTAAATAAGAAAATCTAATTTCAGTAGGCCTTTAACAGGAATTAAGAGGAATTAATGGGAATAAACATTGAATGCAACACGTGTCGTGTCTGTTGATCATGTTTTTGTTTGTTTGTTTTATGGACACTCAGTTCCTGCTTTTTCACTCTTGTTTTGTCACCATAGCAACCATTAGGTTCACCTGTGTCACATTTGGAGGCCGCACCTGTTTTCACTAATCATGTCTATTATTTAAACCGAAAGCTGCCAGGAAGTCAGCCTGGCGACTTTACCTGCACTCTGCTTCATGTCATGTTTACGGTTTCATGCTTAGTTCACGCTGCTTATGTCATAGTCCATGCTGCCCTGTTCACGTCATCGCAGGTAAGTTTTGTTTATTAATGTCTTTTTTTTTGTCCATAGTTCTGCCTTTGTGCTAGTTTTTGTTTTTATAGCCAAGTTTTGTACTTCCGCCCTTGTGCGTGCCTTTTTGTTTATTCCTTTTATTAGTGTTAAAATAAAGATGTCATTACCTTCACGCCTTGCCCGCTCCAACTTTCCTTTGCACTCCGGAAAAACCAACCCCGAAAGTCCACGTTCTGACAACATGCTACACTGCAAAAACTGAAATCTAAGTAAGATGAAATATCTCAAATAAGGGTGATATTTGCTTATTTTCTGTCTGATAAGATAATTCTTCTCACTAAGCAGATTTTATGTTAGAATGTTTTCCCGTTTTAAGGCTTTTGGTCCTAAATGATCTCAGCTTGTTGCTGAGATGTTATGACCTATATTGAGTAAAACATGCTTAAAACTAGGACTGTCTTTGCAGTCTA